>NW_013670996.1:17458-28892 GCF_000517525.1 Limulus polyphemus | reverse complement strand
TGAACCTCGCGAATTTCCTAGTGTTTGCAAGACGCTCTCTTTTTTAGTATATAAGCCAGCGATAGATAGATATCCAGATAGATTGAGATAATTCAGTCAAGCGAACAGAAGGCACCGTAAGCAAAGTGTGTCAATCACTGTGTTTTATAGAGTGTGCTATAAAGGTTGTTAAGTTTAAAGTGACTGTGGAAATTAGATGTATTACAAAGTTTGTAACCAGAAAGAATAAACTAGTTTTAATCAAGAAGGGACTTGTATCGTTGAAGTCACTCGGAAATAATTTTTACCGGAAATTATGCAACAAGAAGATACGTAACAATATATACTTAGATAAGTGTATCATCTGGAATTATTCCTCACATCAATAAGTGAGAATAAGTGCATGTATAAGTGAGAATCTCGGAATTAAACAGTTAAGTAGAATTAATAAAAATCATGAATTTTATCTTGTATGATTGAAGAGCTCTGCCCACATTTAAAAATTCAAGTGAGCATTAATTAAGTATTATTAAAGTAGCACTCAGGAGAGAAAGTTTTATATTGATATCAAAGTTTCAAAAGTAATTGCAAAGTAATCTTATGTGTTAATGTATTTTCATGCAAGGTATTTTTTTTATATTATCGCAGTTGTGTTTTCAGTGTTAACATAAATCATCATATAATCAGCATCATTGCGTAAAAACACGAGAACTTAGTCGTGTTAATTTTTTTATAAAATGTACCGACATGTAAGGGAAACCGAAATATAGTTACATTCAAATATGGATAAGAGAATCACACTCCACTTATTAAAGCCCACTAGGTAGCGCGTCAATTACACCCCTAAAAATCACAGTGTGTGATAGAACTAGACGGTTGTCGTAAACTATTCTTACTCATCGGTATTAGGTGCCTGAGAAAGGGATTAAAAGGTATGTGAGGTGGAACAGCAGGAGAGGTGAAGCGTTAGAGGTTACATTTAAACTTGCCATACTAACAAAGAGGCTTCGACGTGCAAATTCTCACGTCAGCTTTAGTAATGTAGGTCTTTACACTAGTTTTCTGATTGGTACAAAACTACAATGGTTGTCTGAGTCGGTGTGGACTATCCCGTGTAGCTTAGCCTGATGCAACCGGCGTTACCATTAGTAGTAGTAGTACAATAGAACTTGGTTTCAAAGTTGGAACGTTGAAGCATTTTGCCGGTTTTAAACAGCTTGTTAAACATATTTTTAACTTTTAGTTTTAAGAAGCTGTAGCTTTCTTGAGTTTGCGTTTTCGTAATTTCGTTTTAAGCTGAAGCCTTAGAAGTTAGATATAAATTGAAATTTGTCGGAGATACTAGTTTATGTACTGAAGTCAATCATTTAAAGTTTTAATATTAATAATAACCACCAGAAATGGAAAAACTAATGATCACATCTGTTGTCACCAGTTCTCTGCCTTGCAGACCTTTTGAAGAAGAATTAAAGATGTCAGACGGTGACCAGACATACCACTACCAGCGTTCTGACACATTAACAGGAACATTACTTTCACCAGTTTCTGATGATGATAACAAAAACAGATTTTTTAGCAGGGAAGGTCTTGCTGTAACCAGAGGTGGACATAAGGGAAAAGCTATTGCTGTGCTAACCAGTGGTGGAGATTCTCAAGGTAAGTATATTTTTAAATAATAATTACTCTGTGCTCCTGGTTACCATATTCTGTTCATTGAACTAGACAAGATATTCTTCAATCTATTTCATTATTTTTTGAAGATATTTGGTAAACATTACTTGGAAATATTTATTTTCCTATTGTATTTAAGTTCTGTCCTTACAAAATTGACTATGATATAATTACTGTATGATCTAATAGATTATTTGATATTTTTGAGAACTAAGAAAAAATATTTGGCACACCCCTTTATGGTGTTGACGTGCATATTGATATATTAAAAAAAAAGATTTTCCTCATTCTTAAATAGAAAATGTTTATTTCATCACTTCCTAGGTTTAGCCACAAGTTATTTTTTTGTGTTATGACTATCACAAGTTTCATATTGTATTCATTTGAAACCTCTGGTGTAAATAACTTACCATGTTTTTTTACATGTAATTTGCTGTCACCATCAGAAAGCATGCCATGTTATGTATTTTTAAAACATGATCAAGGAAACTGTCGAACAGTAAATAAAATTTTTTTTATCTCATGAAGTTTGTACCTCATAACCCATTCTAACAAAAAACTTCAAAATTCTCACAGTAGAATTTTAAAGCATTTTTTCTTCTACCATTAAACACATCTTATTTTTAAAACGGACTGTCAATTGCACAAGCAGGAAACTAATTATACTTTATAAGTTGTAATACAAACATTCTACCCACGAGAAACAGCTAATCCTGATTTTTATATATGGTCTTATATATGGAGTTTTTTTACTTGTAACCCAAATTCTAAAGTTTATTCTATTAGAGTACCATAGAGTTTACCTTTAACAATAGTACTGTCCTAAAATGCTCAATATTATTAAACCTAATCTTTATCAGAATGAAATTCTCATATCTATTAGACACACACACACTTATAGAATGAGAAAGTGTAAAATCTGCACAAACTTATTCTATTACTGTCCTTAAAAACTTTAAACCATGTGATACTTGTGATATTTAAACTAAACATGACTGAAGACCCTTTGAAGTGGTAAAGAAAAACAGTTTGCTGATGTAAGTTCTATTTATGTAAATTGTACTGAACAATAATAGTAATTGAATTAGTTGTTTTATGTGTTTTTTAAAATAAAGGTAAGGCATGTGGAAGAGAATGTTTTTATGTATGACAAAATTTGGATTTTCTATGAACATATCTTTTCGGTAGGCTAACCAAGCATTCATATAACTGTCTTTTCATTACTCCACCTTTTTATTTTCTTTGAGTCCTTGAAAGTCATATGTGAACATCAGAAACTAACCAAAATAAATAGAAGTATTGAGTATAAGTCAACAAAGGTCATCATTATATTCCATAAAGTGTTGGTTAAATATAATTTAAAATATTGTGTTCAGTTTTAGCCATCTTATTTAAGAAAGTATGTTGAGTTAATGGAGAGGACTTAGAGAAGAGCCATCAAGATGATTCCACGTTTAGAGGAGTTACTGTATGTTGATAATCTTGACATGTTTTTAATGGAGAGAAGAGCTTAGGGATGGTGCACTGATTGAGGGTTTTAATAAATTCTGCACATTATTATCAATTGGAAATGAAATAATGCCTTATTGGAACCTGTGTGTGCCACCAAACAGCCTCCTTCCTAATCTCTAGGCTATCACCTGACCATGAAGTTTGTGTTGTTGTCAACTCTGCAATGTGGGAGTATCCAATTACACTGATGCTCAGATGGCTGGTGGGTTCCTAAGTTTGAGGGACACAGTAATGAGGTGTACACAAAAGTTTGTTTCTGACCTCTGTTGGACCCCAAACTCCTATATGTATCACATTCATGTAGACCGTATACCTAACAGTTCAGAAAGGATCTTCACTGTCCCACGATTTACTCACCATTTTCTGTCTCATCTGATGGCTTCCAGTTCTTCTCGCGTGTTGTGTTGTGATCAGAGTCGGGGTTGTCATCTGGCTCATGTCAGACTAGAAGTCTAGTACAGACCTTCCCAACTGGTCTTGGGCACCATAATTTCATGGTTACCCTTGGACTATGCTGCCGTTGCCCTAAGGTTGATTCATAATGAGAGAACCCTATCCATTGCTGATCTGGGTGAATCAGGTGATGGTATTTCTCCCTGAATCATGGACCAGAGTGAGATAGCAGTCCTGGATTTTTGCAACAGTAGCGAAAATTGAGCATTCGGGAGACTACTACTCCTAGATGCAACTGTTCTTCCGATTGATCATTTCCTCTTAGCGACCAACTCTTCCTATAGATTGTATACCTTTCTTTTCATTGTAAATGCCATTTCAAAACAAAATATTTTTTACATGTTTTAGTAGGGTAGTACACACTCCAGTCATTTTCAACGAAGTTTGTAATAAACCAGTGTCCTGTATTCATGGCACCAAGGTTTCTTGTTAACTATTTACTCCATATGGTATATCCATATGAAGATTTACCTGATAGGTCCACTTTATGGGAGGTTTGAACAAAATGTGGTACTGCAAATGATTGATGAACTTTTACTGGTTGTGTTTAAGCTAAAGAGTAAATGGATGGAACATAAAGTATAAAATACAATGAACACAAGCTTTATTAAAGCTTAAAACAAAAACACCAGTATATATGTGTGTGTATACTCGCTTTTGATGGACTGTTACTTCTTCACAAAGTTAAGATTGGGTCAAGCGTTGATGAGATTAGGAATCAGACTAATAAAGTGAAAGGTTTCTATTTAAAATAAAACTGTATTTACCTAGCATGACTGCACTACATCGTGACTGGTCATTCTCATTACACGTAGATGGGGCTGAAATCACTAGGTATTACCTGTAGTCCTATACTACCATTGAAGGGCATTGGCATCAGTATCATTAAACAAGTGGTGTGTAGCAAGATACACTTAACTTTGAGAATGTCAAAAGAACAAAGATAACTGGAAACAAGATCAACGTAACAATTTGTTATATTTGAAAACCTGCACATATTCATAACAAAGAATAAATGTTGGTGCTACAGAAAGAAGAAAATTATGATATATTTTTATATCACATAAATATGTTATAAAGTTTCTATTAGCTTTACTACTGGCAACAGAACACTGCTTTAATGACTTACTTGACTTATCCACCATTGTGCCAAAAATCCTTTTTTTTCAGTCATGCTTGTGAGTTGGTTTCCATCTATATTAGATGTATGATCAAGTCATTCTGCAATACTTCAACATCCTAAATACAGCTAGAGTTTAATATCATCAGCAAACTTCACTAATTATGCTTCTGTTAATATCATTAATGTGACTAAGAAAAACAAAGGCCCAAGCACTGACTTCTGAGGTGTTCTACTTGTAACAAGGGTCCAATTTGACTGGAAACTTTTTTGCTTTTGAGTATACTCCTATGTAAATTAGAGATAGAGAATGTTCCTTAAAAAACAACTCAACTGGCAAGAGAATTATAATTCTTTGATTTGAAAGCTACAGTTTAAATGCTGAAAGCTTGTGAAGCCAGTAGTCATAAAGTTTGTAATAACAATTGTGTTGCCCTCCAGTGGCACAGCGGGTATATCCGCAGACTTACAACACTAGAAACTGGTTTTCGATACCCGTGGTGGGCAGAGCAGAGATAGCCCATTGTGTAGCTTTGTGCTTAACTTCAAACAAACAACTGTGTAAGCTGCAGATGTACTTTTCTACATTCTTCTTTATTTATTCAGTTTGTGTGTGAATAGCATTTCAGATCTGTTGTTGTCTACTACAAGTCACAGCCCTTGAGGCCTTTTCTTGAATACCAAAGAATGTCTCTCTCATCCAACTGATCAGTTCTAAGCCTGCTGAAAGTAACAATCAAACTCGCTTAACTCATTCCAACTGATCAGTTCTGAGCCTGCTGAAAGTAACAATCAAAATTCGCTTAACTCATTCCAACTGATCAGTACTAAGCCTGCTGAAAGTAACAATCAAACTCGCTTAACTCATTGCAACTGATCAGTTCTAAGCCTGCTGAAAGTAACAATCAAACTCTCGTAACTCATTGCAACTGATCAGTTCTAAGCCTGCTGAAAGTCACAATCAAACTCACATAACTGATCAGTTCTAAGCCTGCTAAAAGTAACAATCAAACTCGCATAACTCATCCAACTGATCAGTTCTAAGCCTGCTGAAAGTAACAATCAAACTTGCATAACTCATCCAATTGATCAGTTCTGAGCCTGCTGAAAGTAACAATCAAAACTCTCGTAACTCATTCCAACTGATCAGTTCTTAGCCTGCTGAAAGTAACAATCAAACTCTCGTAACTCATTCCAACTGATCAGTTATAAGCCTGCTGAAAGTAACAATCAAACTTGCATAACTCATCCAACTGATAAGTTCTAAGTCTGCTGAAAGTAACAATCAGACTTGCATAACTCATCCAACTGATCAGTTCTGAGCCTGCTGAAAGTCACAATCAAACTCATGTGACTCATTCTTGGCATGTATTATATTCTATGAATTCTATCCCATACTAGGATGTAGATGTAGTTAAATAGTCCAATAAATAATTGAATAAATATATATCTCTGTAGGATGTAATTAAAATCAAAGTGGCAGTCGGCCATTTTGCCCTTCAAGATTAACTCCTGCTTCCAAGATAATCAATTGTAACATCAAAACGAAACCTAAACCATGTATCAAGCAAACAGATGATTTTAAAAAAAATCATGTAATGAAACATTAATTTGATGAAGAGCAGATGTGAATCCAGCATCTAAAGAATTATTTTATTACTTCTAAAGTGCACCACTAACATACACTACTGAGGTACAGGTTGTTCAAGTTAACAATAACCACACTGTGAGAAACTGTGGATTGTAAATATATGTGACACCAGTTTTCATTAGCTGTTCCATTGGATATGGTAGATGTAATGTGGTTCACATAATATATTCTCCTTTGCTTTCACTCCTGGGTTCTTAGAATTACTCATATTTGCCGTTAAAAGTTGATGTCAAAATTACTTCCACTTTTGTCTGATTGACATCTGGAATGTTTTTTTTTTTTGGGAGGGGGATTTAGGGGTGAACTCTGTGCAAAAAGACTTTCTGTTGCACGCACTTACTGTAACTGTTTCTCAAGTCAAGATCTAGTAAAGTGTTTTAATACTACATTTCAAGTTTGATTAAATTCACAGGTTTCCAGTGTTATTTGTAGTTACTGAACTTCACACACCAGATCTTGCTAGGAAATACACAATACTTCTGTAAGAGTTACTAAGATTTACTCTATTGGATTTGGCTTGATGCCAGGGACATTTCTGGGTCATCATGTTCACCTTGAACTTAATCAAGACCCTGATAACATCCGTATAGGCTTTGAATGTTTGTAATGGTTAAGTTAGCTTCCATATCACATAACAGAGTAAATGATTTACACGTACATACACAATTATGTTGAAGTGCATAATATGTGCTTGCTCTACATAATACACGTTATTATGTTCCATGTATTATTAGTTTGGTAGATTATGTGTGGTATAATGATTGTTGATAGTTTGTCACAGTTCTGAGTCTCATTGATTTGGTGTTGAAAACCCTAACTGAAACATTAGACAAGATATCATGTTGACTGATAACTGATGCTTTTATAACAAGCTCTGTCTACATGTTATTCAACACTTTATTATCATGTGGTCAGTAAATGTTTCTATAACTGTTAATGAAGTCTGTCAATGCTAAGAATGTACACTTTTATGCTAGCCATTTGTTTTTACTGAGTTTCAAATGTGTAGAAGCATTTAATGTAGCTGTTACATTATCTTTAGCATCTTTTTAAGATGTTAACTTTAAGAAATAATTACTGTTTAATAATCTAGCTAGACAACACTCCTTACTGCCATGAAACAGTTGTTGTAACCTAGAAACTTGCTTTTACTATATCTGAATAAAACAAATAGCAAACAACAGAACAAAAACTTTAAAACTTGTCCAGGAGTTTGAACTGAAGTGTGAGTCGACATTTGTGTATGATGTGATTAATTAAACTTATAATTCCTTATGCCCAAAACATAAGTAAGGTGTAAGTATACTGAAGAACTTGTAGTTTGTAGAATAGTTTTTTTTTGTGGCACATCTTAAACAATATGTTTTTTTTTCTGTCTTATAGGTATGGTTAAAGTAAGTTTTGAATTAGCTGAAGTAAGTAATAACCTGTGACTATGCATATGGTACATCACGTTTTAAAGCTCATCAGTAATGTAAGGGACAAATAGATAGGTTTAGTAAAACTTGTGTACATGTAAATGAAACACAAAACTGGGTTATTTCAAGAAAGTTTAGGATTTAAAATTAGAAATCTATTGAAGTGTATTGTGTTTGTTCTATATTTATATATGAATTCATACACGATTAATAGCACTGTTATGGACATATGAATTTAAAAAAATAACTATCATAATATTTTATGTATTTTATGTTTCAAACTTTCCAGCACAACCTCTGATTTGTGTATGACATGTATATTCATGCTACTCACTCACATAGGTTCTCAAGGTAAATTGTATGTTGTTTTCTAGCCACTCTTTTAGACAACATAGATAATAACATGAACAATAGTATGTTCATGTGTAACAGTCTGGGTTAGGACACCGTATGTACTACATGCACATAGATCCATATAATTTTGCTAATAAGTTGTTAGATTGTTAGAGCTAATGCCAGTTTCGAGACTATATTTTAAATGTTCTACAGCAGGTAGAGCCCTGTAACTAATGACTGCCAATTTATGGCTATTTACAATAATGTCATGAAATGTACTTGGCAACCAGTATGTATGGAAAGTTATTTGAATTTGTACACACTATCAATGCAGTACTTTTATATATATATGTGTGTATGTGTGTGTATGTATAAAATCCAGTTAAGACATTTTTGTGATTATGTTGACAATTTTTCTTTTATAGAATTATTCAGAAAGAAAGAACAATTAAATATATTTTATACTTTCTTTTAAAGTTTCTTTGAGTTGTTACACTTTTTATTTTGATATTTAAAAGGATAACACTATATTGTATAAAATACACTTATTGAAAGACCCACTGTATATTAGTGTTTTTATTATGTGTCTAATTATGGAGTTTTAATTTTTTTTGTAATTTCAACTAAGTGGTATGTTTATTCTATTTTGGTGTAACATATTTTTTAGCAAGAGTTTAAATTTTTATGTAAACTTTTGCAAGACTTAGCATGGCATAGGGATTAGCATTCTGGGCTGTTGATCTAAGTTTCTGTGGTCTGTGCCATGCTATCATAAAAAAAAAAGAATTGTACTCTGCACTTTGGGATCGTGAGTGCATTATAAGAGTGATGGTCGAATGCCGCTCTTCAGACTGACAAGAAAACCCAAGAGTTAGCAGTAGAAGATCTTAACTAGCTACTTTTCCTCTAGTCTGTCTGTTCAAAAATTAGGGATGGTTAGTGTAAATAGCTCTCGGGTATCTTTACATGAAATTCAACAAAAACCTTTTTTAATGGGAGATTGTGGCTTAACTGAAAATTGGAAGAACAAACAACGCTTCCTAAGTATTCTGTTTGAGAAAGAATCAATGAAATTACATGTACAATTTTCACAGAAATATTCATATTTGTTGCAGGATTTATTGATTTATTTTTTATTTGTATTAGAATATTCATAAAAATGTCTCTCTTGATAACCAAGATAGTGAAATAAAATCCTGTAAAAGATGGTGGTTGTATCCATTCCAAATAATCATGTGATTAAACACTGGCAAAGTTTTTAAAAACCCATTAAGTAGGTTTTGGGTTAAAATTAAATGATTTAATGTTGTTCTATTTTTATTGTATTAGAATATTTGTAAAAATGTCTCTGCAGAACAAAACTATAACTAGAAGAAGTACATAGTGAAATAAAATCTTGTAAAAGAGATAGTTGTATCGGTTCATTATAAATATATGACAAAACACTGACAAGGTTGTTAAAATCGGTTTTTGGTTAAAATTAGAGATTAGATTGTCATCGATCCGATTTATTATAGTAAAGTTGCATAATTTCTTATAGGAATGAATGCTACTCTCCGAGCTGTGTGCAGAATGGGACTATATATGGGAGCTAGAATGTACTTCATCAAGGAAGGCTACCAGGGAATGGTAGATGGTGGGGAGAACATTGTAGAAGCAGGATGGGTTAGCATTTCAGGAATCATCCACAAGGTAGAGTGCTACTGACTACTCTTCACTCTTGCAACACTAATGTAAGAGTTTCTCCTTCCTAATGTTTAAGGGGGAGGGGAGAGAAAGAATTTTATTTGGTGACTGATGTGATGCAGCTGAAGGTGTAGCTCTATTCTTGAGGGGGGGGGGTAATTTTGAAAAACAAAGTAGCAAAACGATACATTTTAAGCAGCAAATTACTGTAAGAATTTGTTACCAAATCACTATTATTTTAACTAACTAGTTTAAGCTGACAAAGATTTGTCAATGACTACTGAAGAACTGCTCTTGAATATTTTAGACTTTAGTCACCAAGTAGTCTGTTAAATGATATCGAAATGTTCAACTTCTGTGTGATTGATCTATTACTTCACTAGCAATTAAGCTATGGCCAACAAAACATAGTCTTGAGATGTTGCCTTTTTTTAATTATTGTAATATGTCTACAAATATGGCCTAATTGTATTATGCAAGTTTTTTCGTAATACCAAGGTTACCAAGTTTTTTCACACCAAAAGTTATCTAGAAGTAAAATTCCCAAATTTATAAAAAAAAAAGCTGGGGAATGGGGATTGTGTTTAGTGGGATGAAGTCACCCCCCCCCCCTTCAACCAACAGTATAAAAAGAAAACCCCAGCTAGTGTATAACATCAAAAGAGAAAATAAAGTGTGATAATACTAACTAGTTAATAATTTTTACTTTGTTATCCCTAGAATGTAATGTCAAAATAGGTTATAAACACCATGACAGTACATATAACTTATCTTGATTGGTTAAGAACTGATGTTGGGAAGATTTCTCTAGTATCTTTATTAAATATTGTTTAATAATCATCAATAGGGAATAAAAAAAAGTAAAAAAATCTTTTTCTTAAAAAATTTTGTTTGTTTAAGAAATTTGGCTGATATTGGCCATGATAGTTAATCAAAAGCACCAATCACCAGACTGTAGTTACACCCTTATGTTTCTTTAAAATGAAACAATTACACCCTTATGTTTCTTTAACATGAAACAATAATTACACCCTTGTGTATCTTTAATATGAAACAATAATTACACCCTTGTGTATCTTTAATATGAAACAATAATTACACCCTTGTGTATCTTTAACATGAAACAATAATTACACCCTTATGTATCTTTAACATGAAATAATAATTACACCCTTATGTATCTTTAATATGAAACAATAATTACACCCTTATGTATCTTTAATATGAAACAATAATTACACCCTTGTGTATCTTTAATATGAAACAATAATTACACCCTTATGTATTTTTAACATGAAACAATAATTACACCATTATCTATCTTTAATATGAAACAATAATTACACACTTGTGTTTCTTTAATATGAAACAATAATTACAGACTTGTGTTTCTTTAATATGAAACAATAATTACACACTTGTGTTTCTTTAATATGAAACAATAATTACACACTTGTGTTTCTTTAATATGAAACAATAATTACACCCTTGTGTATCTTTAATATGAAACAATAATTACACCCTTGTGTATCTTTAATATGAAACAATAATTACACCCTTGTGTATCTTTAACATGAAACAATAATTACACCCTTGTGTATCTTTAAT
>NW_013670996.1:8830-16458 GCF_000517525.1 Limulus polyphemus | reverse complement strand
TGAAACAATAATTACACTCTTGTGTATCTTTAATATGAAACAATAATTACACCCTTATGTATCTTTAACATGAAACAATAATTACACCCTTATGTATCTTTAATATGAAACAATAATTACACCCTTATGTATCTTTAACATGAAACAATAATTACACTCTTGTGTATCTTTAATATGAAACAATAATTACACCCTTGTGTATCTTTAACATGAAACAATAATTACACCCTTATCTATCTTTAATATGAAACAATAATTACACTCTTGTGTATCTTTAATATGAAACAATAATTACACTCTTGTGTATCTTTAATATGAAACAATAATTACACACTTGTGTTTCTTGAACATGAAACAATAATTACAACCTTATGTATTTTGAACATGAAACAATGATTACACCCTTATGTATCTTGAACACAAAACAATGATTACACCCTTATGTATCTTGAACACGAAACAATGATTACACTCTTATGTATCTTGAACACGAAACAATGATTACACTCTTATGTTTCTTGAACACGAAACAATAATTACACCCTTATGTATCTTTAATAAGAAACAATAATTACACCCTTTTGGACTAACCAAAATTTGTGTTTATTTTTTCTCCTCGGTGAAACTTGGTAGGAATATTTTTCCTCTGTTGTTATCATTTGTATTATTGTATACTTGTGTATAATTTTTATGGTGTATTTTACCTTTGTAGTTTTAATTTGTATTATTGTATACTTGTGTATAATTTTGGTGGTGTATTTTACCTCTATAGTTTTAATTTGTATTATTGTATATCTATGTATAATTATCAGGGTGGAACAGTAATCGGAAGTGCTCGATGTAAAGAATTTCGTGAGAGATCAGGTCGGTTGAAGGCTGCTGCAAACCTGGTGAGGCATGGAATTACTAACCTTGTGGTCATTGGTGGTGATGGTAGTTTAACAGGTGCTAACCTTTTTCGCCAAGAGTGGGGTTCTCTGCTTGATGAGCTGGTTGAGCAAGGTAAGTTATTTAAGAACAGTATTTAATTTTTTATAATGTCTGATCAGGATGGTAATGGAAAAAGATCAGTAGAGATCTTTGTTTCTTTAGACTTTGGAACAATAATACATCTAATGTATTTGATTTACTTTTTTTCCAATTGAAATTTTAGATTGTAGTTTATTTGACAGTTATTTTCTGATTAAAAAGTGAAAAACTGAGGATTATGAGACTAATGGCATAACTTGGAAAATCATCCCTCCACACATCCAGAGCAAGCAGGTTTTACTGGAGAATAATTATATTATCAAACATACATGTCTACCTGATCGAGTAAAAATTTCAAACTTCATATATTAGGTTTTTTTTCAACAGAAGTCTAATTTTTTTTAATAGAGAGCTTGCCATATTGACATTATTTCCAGGTCTCATGTAAAGGTAAAACCAGTTTTTCAAATAATCAGATAAGTATTAGAAGACAAACTAATGTCAAGAAAAGGAAGAAAAACTTGATCTTAATGAAAACGTGTAATGTTCTGCTGCCATTAGTAGTAATTTGCAAAAATAGAAACAAGTTCCTTTACTGGCGATTTCTGGAGTGCACTTGGTACAGTCCTTTTTTTTTTAATAAAGTTCTAGGGTTAATTTTGATTTTCTACTTTTTATTGTTTTATTTTCCTACTTAAATATTTTGTTTGTTGTATTATTGCAAGATTAGAAGATTATTCATATTTACAATTATAATCATATCTTGAAGTATGACTACATCACATTAACCAAGCATGTGATCACATATATGCCAGGCTTATTTTTTTATTCATCACTAAGTTTATCTTTTTTTTTAAATTTACAGTTTACATTTCAAAGTTTAATTATCTAATTCATTTACTTCAAGTTTTTAACTTCTGTTATGTTTAACAATAAACACTGACACCGACTGAAAATAAGAGTAGAAATTATTGAATGGTTTGTGTCACTGAAAAGTTGAAACATCCTTACAAACAAACACGATTTTGATGAATTACAGTAAAAATTAACTAAATAATTAATGGTTTTCACTGTGCACATTCGAGAATTGGTGAAAGTAATGCTTAATCAGATGATGGCATGCTGATATTATGCAATATGTCTCTTAAAACCATCAAAACAAAAGCTTCACAGAGTGATTTATGGAGATATTGTTTAGTAGCAGTACCAAACTAGCATGTTCCCCGGTGCTAAAATCAGGGATTCGATTCCCCTCGGTGGACACAGCAGATAGTCCGATGTGGCTTTGCTATAAAAAAAAAAACGACACAAAATAGCAAGTAGTAATATACAATCGGAAGATAAAGACGATCAGACAGAAACAAGTGTTACTGTGGGTTTATCACAAACAAACTAAATCACACCATCCCAGTTACGCCAATAACAATCATGACACTGATAATGACAAGTCTAAATCTCAGACATCTAATGCTGATACATCATCATGACCCAAAAAGTATGATGACAAGAGGAAAATATCATTCAAAGGAGCTTGGAAAACTTCTTGCATGTTAAGATTGATGTTAGTGGTTTAGAAAAATGGGGAAGTTTTAAGATGGGAAGATGCAGGAAAGATGGTAAGTGCTTTGATAACCTGTCTAGAATAAATTACAAGTCTAAACCATGTGAGCCAATAGTGCTATGTCTCTTTCGAAAAAAATTAAGCATGATCAACTTTCACCAGAAGCTCAGAATAATTCTGCTGTCCAAATACTGTAGGTGAGATGGCATGTGTTAATAAATGTAGGATGTATCAATGAATTGGCGTTTAAAATTTCTGGCGAGTACAGTTTGGTACAAAGGATGAAAAAGGTTTGAATCATCTGGTTTGGACATATATTTGGGTATATGATACCTTGGATGCTTAGGGACTTCTGTATTTGTCTCTTTAGTGACGATCTTTAATGAATAAAGAGTCCAGAAGGTTTAAAGAAATGTTGGCTGATGGGTACATGTATATCTTTGTTATTGCATAAGTCTAGTTTTTTTCTCTGTCTTAGCATCTGTGTTTTGGTGTGCTCTTGAGTAAATTTCCTGTTATGCTTACAGGTGAGATAACACCATCCAAGCGAGCTGAGTGTAGCAGCTTGAACATTGTGGGCATGGTTGGCTCCATAGACAATGATTTTTGTGGTACCGATATGACCATTGGGACAGACTCGGCTCTCCATAGAATTATGGAAGCTATTGATGCTATTGTCACTACTGCTTCAAGGTACGGAAAGTTTGGTGTTAGGTGATTTTATGTTTATAAGATTGAGGTACTATTTTGTTACTAAGTTGTTACTATTTATAGTTTCATTTTTTGTAATTGTATTTTTTTCTTTGTGTAACCTAAGTTTCCAAAATGGTCTTACTAAATTTAAATAAAGCTATGGTCAAGTGTATTTTCCTAGTCATTCACTTTAATTGTATTTTGTGTAGTTCAATTTTTCTACTTAAAACTTGACCAATACACTGAGTTACATGGAGTACTTATAATAGATTTGCTACTTAAAACTTGTACAGTGTACTGAGTTACGTGATGTACTTATCATAGTAAACCATAACAAATATCATAGGTTTGGCTTTAGTCCTTCATTAGGATGTCCTGTTTAAACCAAATCATTGATGAAGTAACCACACCTTGAAGTCTGAATCCGTGCTTTTTTTTACTAGTTTTTTTTGCTAATCAAACTAGTATGCCAGGATTTTAAAGCATCCATTTGTGATAAAAGAACTAAAAAATGTGTTATGATAATGCAACAGATAATTAAAACTTTAAAGGTTGTTGTCTTTTATTAGCAACATTATTTTGCCCTCCTGGGTGATTAATAGTTTTGGTTTTAAAGTTTATGATATCAATAGATGGCTCTGATACACACAATGCTCACATAACAATAAGTTTTTTCATTTAAATAGAAATATTGCTATTTACAAAAACTTGTAGTCCCAAGTTGAGATTTATAATTTTTCTCTAGTAAACCAAGATTTTTCATTAAATTACAAAAAAAACAAAAAGAAGCTTTTTTATTTCATCATCTTCAGCACTGAGTTAAAGTGGGTTGTATTTTTAAGCAGACATTTTAAATTATTTTCTTGGTGGTAAGCACAATTAATAATTTAATTATATTTAAGTGCCACTAAAACAATCAAAACGAGTTACAAAAATTTTGCTGTCTCTGGTAAAACAAACAAAATCTTGTTTAAAACCTTGGAAGTTGTGAGACCTATAAAAACCCGTTGTGTTTTACAACTTTGTGAATTACCAGTTGTGCTCTAAAACACACTGCTCCCTTAGTATTATCATTTTGCCAGGTCATAAAATTAAGTTTGTAATAATTTTCTCACTTGAAGATCATTATGAAACTGTTGCATATTTCAATCAGTTTTGTGGAAGAAATCACTTCTGACATCATCTTTTCGGTTATGTTGTGTTCTTCAGTAAACTGAAATATGTGTGACACTTTAACTGTGGATCTGAGAACTTGTACGCAACCCGAAGATTTTTTCATGAACAGACCATAAGTCTTACTCTAGGTAACAATTTCTATAGTAAACAGCAGGGAATGTTATGAATTGGAAGTTTAATATACAGCACTAAATACTTTCTTAGTTGATAAACTCAACACCAGGATACTTGGACAGACAAATGTAATCATTACTGATCCATCTATCCTGAGAAAGTTAAGATAGAAACTGTAAGGAGGTTATTCAGAAAGGCAACCAAATTCTGTTCGTTAACACACCAAAATAATGTTCTCCCATAATAAATAGGCATCCCAGAAACACTTTGTACACTAATGGCTATCCTGCAAAACTAAACAAAACCCACAACAATACTCTTTGAGAACCAACCACATGTTCATCGTCATTCTATTCATAAATTGTGAAGTTAACGGAATCCATCTTGTCTTTTCATAGCAGCTAACTAACAATGGTAAAACAACCAACAAATAAATTTCTTAACATATTTGTTACTCTTTCTAAATCTGTGGCAACTTGTACATTGGTAAAATTTTCAAACCAGCTATTTTTTTATTCTTCTTTAAAAACACATTATATTTTCCTGTAACAATAAATATTCTTGTAATCTTAAAAATCCAGGGATCAATTCCCTCGTAGTGGACAGAGTGCAGGTAACCTGTTATATAGCCTTGCACTGAGGAAACAACAACTAATTAGAGGAATCTTTTTTTTCTTAATTTTTCCTCTTATTACAAGTGCTTCACAGTTAAAACAAGTTTGTTTTTTGTCCAAATATTCTAGTCATCAAAGAACATTTATCCTGGAAGTTATGGGAAGACATTGTGGGTAAGTTATTTTCTTTTTTTTTTGTAGAAATTTTACTAAATATTTGCACTGCAAATATTTCTTTGTGTGTGCCGTTTATTTCACTTTCCTGCGAGATAACAAATACCCATGTAATTGACTGTTTTTATATTTACTCATCCCTGGGTGAGTCATTGTTTTCTAGATGTTATATTTGGTTAAAGTGTTACATTGATAATTATTAAGTTTTGTTTTACTGTAATTCGGATGTTAAAGTAATAGTGGGAATGATTATTTGGGAAGAGAGTAGCTCTTTAAATCTTCTTAATATACAAAAAATATGTACCATTAAAAGTAGCATGAATTAATTACCTCTTTCTTCAGTTTTGTGAACTTTTCTATTGAATGAGCAGGAACCGTATCCAGTACTTGTTGGTAACTAGTTGAATACTGCAGTATCAGAACTTAAAATCAAGAGTCTAGAAGAATGTCTGAATTTAGTCAGTCAAAGCTAATTTTGAGGAGGAAATTTTTCTGCAAGCTTTAGTACGTATCAAAGTAAACAACAATTGAAATTGATTGAGATGAGCTCTAAATTTATTCAGCCAAAGCTAATTTTGAGGAGGAAATTTTTCTGCAAACTTTAGTACGTATCAAAGTAAACAACAATTGAAATCGATTGAGATGACCTCTAAATTTATTTAGCCAAAGCTAATTTTGAGGAGGAAATTTTTCTGCAAACTTTAGTACGTATCAAAGTAAACAACAATTGAAATCGATTGAGATGACCTCTAAATTTATTCAGCCAAAGCTAATTTTCAGGAGGGAATTTTCTCTACTGAACAAACTGCTTTTTGAAATATCTTGATAAATTTATATCTCCAAAGAGTAAACAAAGATTCATAATTCTGGACTTTATGGATTTCCTTAGAGTAGTTTCATTTACAAAATATAAACTTTGAGCCTTGTTCCATTTTTTATTGCAAAAAAAGTACAATTTTAACTTTTTAAGTTCAAGACTAATTTTATTTTTTAATGAAAACACTTATTGTAACAACAGTTTGTATGCATGTGTTTCTAATTTTACAGGTACCTTGCCCTGGTAGCAGCTTTAGCGAGTGAAGCAGACTTTGTCTTTATCCCAGAATGGCCTCCTGAGAAGGACTGGCCTGACATACTGTGTAAAAAATTGAAACAGGTAACGACTACGGTATAGATATTTTCAGAAAACATTAATTTTCTTTTTTCTTTCAGGTAAATGGAGAGATTAATTTTTGTTTCACATAAAACTCTGAAGCTCTCCATGAAAATTGAAAACTGAAATGTTTTGAAGATAAATGTAATGAATATTCCAACTTAACCACAGTTACGAGATATGAAACTAGAAAGAAAAAAAAAAGAATGTCAAATGTAATGTGTAAATTTTAGGTCTAACTTTAATTTTATTTAAAATTTGAATTGGATGAACTTTACCGTTTTGTCTACCAAAGGTTTTGTAGAAAATAGAAGTGTGTGTTTCCAAAAAGAAACTTACTTGCTGTTGTAGGAAAATTTAGCTTAAGAACTGTTAGCTTTATTACAGCTAGTTAAAATTTATATTTTGAATTCTTGTGTAGGAACGAGATTTGGGTCAGAGACTGAACACCATTATAATTGCTGAAGGGGCTCTTGACAGGCATGGAAACCCCATCACGGCAGAACAGATAAGACAGGTAACTTTCGTTACGTTTAGTAACGTATTTGGTAAGATTATAAATGGGGTATTATTGCATGTCATGAGTAAATGTAACAAGTTACTAGGAAGTCCTGTGTGCTCAATCTATTAGGCTAAAACCTGGCTTATGATTACTGTCACTTTAATATTAATTTGTCTTCTAAAATCACAGATGAGAATCGGCAAGGCCAAGGGAATGACACATAACCAGTATCCGAGTATTATGATGTAGATTAGATTTAAAAAAATAGTTAAATGGAAAATCATGATGTCATGCGACCAAAATAACCAGCTGTAGGACACAGTGTGTGTTCTTGATAGGAGTGATAGTTTAATTTTCCACCTTCTGTATGTCAGACTTTGGTAATCCAAACTATCACATATTTTTGGTGGATGTGATCTACTGGGCTCTTACTTCATATACCAAATTTCAAAGCAATCCATTAAGAAATACCTGTGATATAACATCTCTAATTTTGGTTCGAAACTTTATTTGATAGAAAAACATACTTAAGTTTTATGGATTTTTTCCAAATCTTAGAGCTTCAAAACTATCAGGTGAAAGAACATGCAGATACATAAATATTGGTTAGGTCAAGCAAACTAGATTGGCAGTTTCTAGCTCAAGTTTTCGAAATAATCATACAGATGGACG
>NW_013670996.1:5954-8191 GCF_000517525.1 Limulus polyphemus | reverse complement strand
ACCATCATGTCTCAAGTTGAACAAAAATGCAGCCTGGTTGACTAATGAATGAATATTTGCTGTAAAATTCTTATCAATGCTATAAGTATAGCTACCAATTTGACTGTCAAATTTGCTTTCATTCCTTTAAGCTGCACACTCAATCCTTTCTTGGCTGCACCCTTTTTTTTCACACCTAAGGTGTTTTTTATTAGATTAATATTTAGGAAATTAACTAGTTGTTAGTAATTGTTTACCAGAAACAGTTTCTTTATAAGTAGCAAGTTTAAGAAGTCTGTATTGCTGTTAGCCAGACATGTTTTCATGATTAATTTGAGATATTTTTGTATGATTCTTATGTAATTTAAAGGTTGTAATGGAAAACCTGAAACAAGATTCTCGTATTACTGTTCTTGGCCATGTTCAACGTGGTGGGAGTCCATCAGCATTTGACAGGGTTTTGGTAAGTTACCGTAAAGATTTCTGGTATAATTTACTTAGATGATTGCCATTCGTATGAAACTTGTCTTTATTTGTGCATTAAAACTTTATGTCAGTTTTGTTAAATCAAGAAGTTTCTTTTTAAAAATTATGCTGGATTTATATTATTATTTATTTAATGCTGGTGAAGGTGGTGTGTTGAGGTTCTATGAATAATTAAATCATATTTGTATGCCTATCTCATCATTTATCAGATAATTCAACAGGTTATATATATTTTTAACTTCTTACATAAACTGTATTACTTTCTGAGACTGAAATCTCGTATTCTCTGGTTATGTGTATTGTTGATTAATAGAAACTGTGTGAACAAGTGAAAAATAAAGTTTTATCAACATTAGTATCTCTCTATGGCCAATGATAGTGCTAAACTTTTGACTGAATGTTTTTAATTGGTAAATGTTACTTATAATTGCATAAAATGAACAAAATTTTTTTATGTGTATATTTAGATTAAAGTGTAGAACGATGGTTCGCAACTGCTGGTTTGAAGAAATATTCAGCGAGTGTCTAAGACGTTTTGAGTAGATATTAAGATTATTAAGCTTCTCGGTTCTTTCAGACTTATCTTTACAGCTAGGTATAACTGTGTACATTCCCATTTAATTTACGGAGACTACATTTAATTTATAGAGACTATATCCTAACAGTTTGAAAGCTTCTTGCAAGGATTTTCCTTGGACTGAATAAGGTTCGGAACCACTTGTGTACAAAAACTACTAGTCTTTATAGTTGTGACCTAATATTTTATGTAAGATAACGTTGTTAAACCATTATTACATCACTCCAGGGCTGCAGGATGGGTGCCGAAGCCGTGTTAGCTTTGTTTGAAGCTACTCCAGAGTCGGAAGCTTGTGTGGTATCACTAGATGGGAACCAAGCCGTCAGGGTTCCTCTAATGGAATGTGTACAGAAGGTTGGTTGGATATTTGTTACCATTCATGTGGCTACTGCTATGTTTGTTTAATGTGGCATAGTGGAGAATAAGAAATAATTTTGCTTTTTATTCTCTTGTTACAGATTTTTAAACTATTGTCGACTCTCAATTTTCATCAGGTGTTTATTTAAAAAGGATTTTTTTCTTGGTACCTATATTTGTCATTTCTTGTGTGCTGTATTGTAAGCTTGTAAGATGGTTACCGAAACATTAATGTTTGTTGAAAACATACAGTTTGTTATTTCTCTCAGAAAATTCTCGATGTTAACTAAGTATTTTACATGCAGACAAAAGGAGTTGCAAAGTGCATGAGTGAGTCTCGGTGGGAAGAGGCCGTAAAGCTAAGAGGAAGGTGAGAATATCTTTCTTTTTTTATTACTGTAAGAGCTCTTGTAAGAGAACTTGACCAGTGATTTCTGTTTCGATAAATTCCTTACTTGAACATCGAAGTGTCGATTTTAAAGAAGTTTTAGTTTCAAGTATAAAGAAACTAAGTCTTGATATGTGATGGAAATAAATAAGTTATTCAGACATATACATATATATGTATATATATATATATATATATTGGTTTTGTTCTTTCTATTATTATCATGCCTTGATATTCTTTATGAATTGTTCTTCTCTCTGCAATTTATAGAGGGAAAGCTTTATGCATTGACACATGACAGTTAACATTAGCAGTGATTTAGTGCTATATTTAGAAGTGAGGGGATCACCACAATCTTTCTTATCCCCCCCCCCTCCATTGTACAGAAAGCTAATTAATGAACTGGTTATTTAATATGATTATCAAGCTTAGTAATTCATAAAATAATTG
>NW_013670996.1:0-5590 GCF_000517525.1 Limulus polyphemus | reverse complement strand
GCTTAGTAATTCATAAAATAATTGGTTGAGATGAAGTATGAGAGTGGCAGTTGTCCTGCAAGTGAAGTGAGGGGTTGGCACTCCCTTGTGACCCCTAGGGATATTTGTGTTCATTCTGGAAGGAGTATTAGTGCAATCTTCACATGATTCACTTCAGTATCATAATGAAGGAACATGTGTTTAATTTTTACATCTCTAAACTTCTACCTTATCCATTACCTTCTAGAACAAAGATTAACTAATGTGACTGCTATTTTTGTAGAGTCAAAAGTGTTGTTGTAGAGACTTGTTAACTCCAAAATTAGTATAAAACTAAGGATAAAGATGAAGACTGTTGACAAAACACAAACATTTTACTTACAAGGCTTGATAGTTTTCCAAAACATTAAAACCTTATAAATAAAATGTTTGTCAACTGTCTTCATCTTTATTGTTAGACTAGTTTTCCCCACCTTGAATCCATTGCAAGTATAAAACTAATGCAGGTTTATTTAAGCTACCTGAACATATCTTGGTTCAGTGCACAGTTCTGTTCAACAAGTTTCTAATTTAGTAACCATAGAATTCTTCGGTGCAATTTTAACATATACTTTATACGAACTGTCAAAACTCTCGAAAAAATGAAGGATTTTGATAAATATAAATAGTTATTTTATTATGTTTAATATATTTTCTTTGTATTTCTATAACTCTAATTTGTTTCTTCTTTGTTTCCTGTGACTTTTAGGTCCAAGTGTTTGAGGCTGTTAAGCTTGTACTTGCAATGGCTGTTTTTTTTTGTAGATTTTAGTGCAAAATGTTATTAGTTTTCATACTATAATATGTTCCATACCATGATGAGCTTAGGACTAGTTTTCAGCTGGGTTAGCTTTTATCAGCCCAGCTAGGTTAATAGAAAGGAATATTATGGAATAAAGAAGTATCATGTACAAAGTAGTTCTGAGTTTATGAACGGTGTTTTATTTTACCATGAAAAAGCATGCTGGTTTTTTAGCTACATTACAGTAATGTATATGGAAATCTTGTTTTAAGTCAGTGAATGTTAAAAAACTAATTTTTATTTTATTTTTACTTCTATAAGTAGGAGCACAAACAAGTTTACTCCTCAGTAATGTTTTTTTTTACTACTATGGATAAATTTAGCATGTTTTGAGTTGACTTAGAATTAAGAGCTGTATTGAAATGGTTTGATGTAAGAATTGTTTTCAGAAAATGACTCAAACCTTGATTATGTTTTTGTCAGGTGTAATAAGTGCATTAGAAAATTGTGAATACTAACAAAACTTCTACAGTTAGATTCTAAACAATGCACTACGACTGTCATGATTCTATCGTTCCTATCTTGTTTTTAAAATTAAAACTACTGCCAAAATGAGAATAATTAAACTAATAGCAAGAGTCTGTAATACCCAAGACATGCTTTGACTCAACTTGGTTTTCCTTGTATGTAAGTCTTAGGCTCTTAGTTACACACATTGGTGACTACCCTTACACGATCATGATATGATAAACAAACTGCATATAAGAAAAATATTATTATAGAGTTGACATTTATCAAGAACTTTTTGTGTGTGAAATTTAGGAGTTTTGAAAGGAACCTTCAGACATATCGAATGTTGACGAGGCTAAGGCCACCAAAATCTGCCTTTGACTCCTTGGGTCATGGAACTGTAAGTATCAGAATTTGTTCCTAATTATGAAAATTGAAAGATTTATCCTTCTGAAGGCGGGTTTCATTTTTG
The DNA here is from genome assembly GCF_000517525.1 of Limulus polyphemus. Taxonomy (NCBI): domain Eukaryota; kingdom Metazoa; phylum Arthropoda; class Merostomata; order Xiphosura; family Limulidae; genus Limulus; species Limulus polyphemus. The sequence goes on along the minus strand of NW_013670996.1, from coordinate 3,848 downwards.
TTCAAGACATGTTATCTCTACATTAACACTAGCCCACATGAAATATCTCCATGATTCCAACGATAGTTAAAAAAACAGAAGCTCAAAGCAAGAATTATTCAATAACTGAGAAACTTGCGTCTCGTCTGTCGTTATCTTACTTATGGTCAATAACCTCAGTAGGAAATACATGGCAAGAGAATCTTTCAGGACATTATTCATTAACAAACAATTTACTATATTTATCTTAGTTATGGTCAATAACCTCAGTAGGAAATACATGGCAAGAGAATCTTTCAAGACATTATTCATTAACAAACAATTTACTATATTTGTCTTAGTTATGGTCAATAACCTCAGTAGGAAATACATAGCAAGAGAATCTTTCAAGACATTATTCATTAACAAACAATTTACTATATTTGTCTTAGTTATGGTCAATAACCTCAGTAGGAAATACATAGCAAGAGAATCTTTCAAGACATTATTCATTAACAAACAATTTACTATTTTTGTTCCCTTAAACTTGACCCATTTTCTATTTTTTTTTTCTCACTTTTTTTATTTTCACTCCACAGCTATGCGTTCATTCTCTTGACCTATTTCTCATTTTCCTCCTTTCTCTTTTTTAACGCTTAATTACGTATTTTTCGGAATATTAAATTTTGAGCTGTCTTGGTGCTCAATCAAAGTTCCTTCTATTAATTTTTTTTTAATTTGAACTAAACAGTGCTACAGCAGTGATGATCCTGAGGATGACGTTGTAACGTCAAAACATGTAGAGTCGTCAACTTTTTTGAAGGCCATAGATAGGCCTAAATAAAATGTTTTTAATTGTGTACCAGTTTAACGTTGAATATTATTTATGATTTTAACTTTATATTATAAACAAGTGCGAAAATACTATAATTATGTTTGTTGATGTTGGTCCTTATATTTTCATATAATGCCCATTTTCTAGGCTACTAAGCTGTGTCTTATTATAATAGATGAAAAATTCTGTCCAGCTGTATAATCTCCATGACGAAACATCAGGAGATACAGCATTGAATGAGATGTCTTTTTTAATAAAATGTTGTATTAAAAAAAACGTACTGGTTTCCAACCATTATTTTATTAGTCGTGCCCTCCTGTGGCAGCAAAATGCTGCATTATAGGTGTAGTATCAGATAATTTAACCTTGTCTCATAGAGACAAGAGAGGATGTTGGGTTTAATTCACATCTTTTGTGATAACTTTAATAATACATAATTTCCGTCACAACTTGAAAGTTATTTAAATACAGTTACAGATCTGGTTAACCCAAAAGTGATAATTAGTACATCCTTATACAGATGGTTAATCCTAAACCTTACTTGTAAACAATGTTTACATGAATCCAAATTATCTGTTTTTATACTACAATTAAACAAAGGGGAACAAGTTTCAAGTCTTCTCTGCAATAACAGTTACTACATCAGACAAAGATGGCATGCACCAATGATTGATTATCCAAACATTATACAAAACATTTTATCGAGGCAAACTAATCACAGTGATTAATAAAAGAAACAGGATTCAGGCAGACATAAAAAGTGCCCCATGTCTTACCTTTCCCTATAGCTGCTGGCTAAAATATGACATATGGGAAAAAGAAAAAAAGTTTCCTTAAAAAGCCATTTTTAAAATAAGTTACACACATACTAGTAACCCAATCTTTTAAACACAGATTGTAAAAGTAAGGTTTAGGATTAACCATCCATGTAAGGATGTACTAATTATCACTTTTGGATTAACCAGATCTGTAATAAAGTAAATGCTGCTATTCATCCTTGGCTTAGCTTTCCAGATTTGTAACCGTGTTCATAGTTCCAGATGTTTGGCTGTATTCGTAGTTTCAGTTCTTATTTTGGTGTCCTTTGCATTTCTATTAATGTATTGTTCTGTCTTGTGAATGGCATTTGAAGTTTGTTAATGGTTTGATTTATTGACAAAACATCAGTATTACTGTAGCATTTAAGTTTTAACACACAAACGAAATAAAAGTTGTTCATAAAAAACTCGTTTCAGGACTGAGCTTCTGTATTTATAAAACTGTTTTTTTGCACACGTAATGAATCTTAAGTTGGGATATAATAACCAGTACTAGCTGTTATTAATAATAAATAAAATTTTCCTTTCAGCTTAATATAAACTACTGATTAAGTGTTCTGATCATAGCTAAATGTAAGATTACTTCAGATAATCCTTGGAAAGGTATTATTAATACAACACAGAAGCTGTGAAAAATGTACCTTACATAATGTGACTTTAACAAACACTGAATAATTATAAGAAGAAAGGTTAGATAATTTATTGCTTTCAGTGTATCGTTACAGAGCTTTCTTCGAAGCAATTACTAATCCCAGTGTAAAACTGCATTGAATATGTGTTTGTATTTAGGATGGTTATATGTGGACAGTGGTGCATGTTGGGGCTCTGTGTTGAGTGAAACGGAATTTAGTACTTGTTTGTATCGAGGGTGGTTATACATGGACATTGGTGCATGTTGGGGCTCTATGTTATGTAAAATTGACATGAATTCATGTTTGTTTGTAGGGTGGCTATACACTTGCAGTGATGCACGTTGGAGCTCCGTGTTGTGGAATGAATGCAGCCGTCAGATCCTTTGTTAGAAACTGTCTCTACCGAGGAGATGTGGTGTATGGTATTCATGATGGAATAGAAGGACTAATTGAAGGAAATGTAAGTTCTTATAAATATTGTTAGACTAATTGAAGGAAATGTAAGTTCTTATAAATATTGTTAGACTAATTGAAGGAAATGTTAGTTGTGATAAATATTGTTAGACTAATTGAAGGAAATATAAGTTTATATAAATATTGTTAGACTAATTGAAGGAAATGTAAGTTTATATAAATATTGTTAGACTAATTGAAGGAAATGTTAGTTCTTATAAATATTGTTAGACTAATTGAAGGAAATGTTAGTTCTTATAAATATTGTTAGACTAATTGAAGGAAATGTTAGTTCTTATAAATATTGTTAGACTAATTGAAGGAAATGTAAGTTCTTATAAATATTGTTAGACTAATTGAAGGAAATGTAAGTCCTTATAAATATTGTTAGACTAATTGAAGGAAATGTAAGTTCTTATAAATATTGTTAGACTAATTGAAGGAAATGTTAGTTCTTTTAAATATTGTTAGACTAATTGAAGGAAATGTAAGTTCTTATAAATATTGTTAGACTAATTGAAGGAAATGTAAGTTCTTATAAATATTGTTAGACTAATTGAAGGAGATGTTAGTTCTTTTAAATATTGATGTAAATGAATCTTGATGTAAATCATTTGAGCACTTTTTTCTAATAATAAACAAATAAAATATGCAGATCAAGTGAAATTCTTTTATAGACCAAAAGGTAGCATAATTTTAATGTGTGAAAACATAACAGGAACATTCTCCTAATTCACACATGCTTTCTGATTGTATGACTTCTACTGAACAAGAATTAATTTCATACATTAAGAACAAAACTAGTGAGTTTTAATAACTTATCAAGATCAATTGGGTTTTTGAAATTCTGTCATAATTATATTGACAATAAACATTCTAGATAACTTATTTTTATTTGTTGTCTGTACAGTTCACTTATCATCAGAACATTTAATTGACAATTATGGATAATATTAAAATTCATTCTATAGAACAATGTTTTCTTTATGACTTCACCCCCCACATGTTCAGTGTTGTGTAGACTTTCTTTATGACTTCACTCCCCACATGTTCAATGTTGTGTAGACTTTCTTTATGACTTCACCCCCCCACATGTTCAATGTTGTGTAGACTTTCTTTATGACTTCACCCCCCCACATGTTCAATGTTGTG
>NW_013670995.1:68798-70654 GCF_000517525.1 Limulus polyphemus | reverse complement strand
AAACTTTCTTATATCTTATCCTGTTTATCAAGAAATCTAAGGCTACTCCAAGTATTTACCAGCTGGATGTCACAAACCTGGAAAATTTCTTATATCTTATCCTGTTTATGAAGAAATCTAAAGCTACTCCAAGTATTTACCAGCTGGATGTCACAAACCTGGAAACTTTCTTATATCTTATCCTGTTTATGAAGAAATCTAAGGCTACTCCAAGTATTTACCAGCTGGATGTCACAAACCTAGAAACTTTCTTATATCTTATCCTGTTTATGAAGAAATCTAAGGCTACTCCAAGTATTTACCAGCTGGATGTCACAAACCTAGAAACTTTCTTATAAGTTTCCAGGTTTGTGACATCCAGCTGGTAAATACTTGGAGTAGCCTTAGATTTCTTCATAAACAGGATAAGTTTCTTATATCTTATCCTGTTTATGAAGAAATCTAAAGCTACTCCAAGTATTCAAAACGACTTGTTTCACTTGTATTGTGTCTAACGTAGTTTGAGTATAACTCTAAATGTCCTGATGAACCCAAGTTTTTGATTATAGAAGAGGAGTAAATGACGATACAAGTTTCTTTATTACTTTCTTCTCCCAATTTTAAAATGTACGGTACTTTTTTTTTCACAGTTTCACTTTTCTAGTTCATATACAAGTCACTCAAGGGAAGGTTTACTTTTGTTCTGACAATCAGGTAATTTTCCTTTTAAAGGTTATTTTCTTTCCTTCGTTCATTCGGACATTCAAGATGACTTTATAGAATTCTTAGCAATAATTTAAAATATGTGAAATATTCTTATTCTCTTATAGCTTGATACATAGATATTTGGTAGAATATTCTTCCTTAACACAAATAAACAAGCATTTACCAGCACCGAATCTTGTTGTCAGTCTTATATTACAGGTATAACGGAGAAACATTGAAGGTGATACTGTTTTGTTATGTGACGTGTATCGTAGCTAACTCAAGAGTTAACATTATGTTAATACACTTTATATGAAACTTGGCTAATAAATGTTCCAGATTTTTATGATACAATGTATTAGAAGAACGATTTGTTTATCTAATACAACAAGGGAGAATCACAAAGAACAATTTTATATCTATGTGCGCGTTTTTTATTAAAAAAAAGTTACACTTTCCGTATACGTCTCTTTTTCCATAACAGAAGAAATGAAGAAAGAAGGACTCGCGACTGATGAACTTCTGTGAAGATACGCTGATTTGGGTTTACATTATAGACATTTATGAATTTTAACGTTGAAATATATCTACCAGTTTCATAAACCAGTAAAATTTACAAGACAAATTTGCTCAAAAATAGCATCATATTGCTCTATATTTACAGTTTTGTTAATGATGTTGTTATTAAACAATCACTTGATAATTAGGGATGGCAAGCGCAAATAATCCTTGAGCAGCTTTGCGTGAACTTCAACAACATAGTACATATGATTTGTACAGAGCAGTCCTGTTCATTCACCAAGTTGTTCGAGTGGCGAACAGACAATGAAGTCAATTAAAATGTATATGTTATTGACTTTCTAAACGACTAGCAAGTCACATGATAATAATGAGTGAGTTTATATTGCTGGACATTTCAAAGGTTGAATAAAAACAGAAGTTACATAAATTTAGAAAAAGTAGGTCGTGGAAATCAAATTAAAGTGGTTACATTATTTCTCAATTAATAACTGACGTCATTATAAGTTAACAACAAAACTTCTAATTTCGATTTCATCCTTTTCATTTTCACAGACATACATACATACCCTTGTAATCAGTGATTAAATAAGAATCCTAGAAACCAGGATAGAAACAGTGACGAAACAATGGCTTACCAAGACTTCACTCTA
>NW_013670995.1:62572-68086 GCF_000517525.1 Limulus polyphemus | reverse complement strand
ATTCAAAAACAAACAAAGTAATCAAATATTGGGATTAGATCACCTCTCCAAAATGTGAAGCGCGGTTTTTTATTTATTTTTTGCGGCAAAGGGACCTCACATTAATAAACTAAGCAGAAATTTAATAAAATTCATTTCATATGTAAAATTAATAGGGAGCCACGAGAGTAACTCATTGGATTCATTGCTTTATTGGTGGTATTTTTCTTTACGTTATTTTATGACCCATAGTAGTTAGAAGGCCACAACTAATTCATGGACCCATAAGTAATTTGTCGTAGAAAAAAAAAATAGTTTTAGAAAATGCTTTTCTTTTTAATTCTATGGGGGTTTGATCCGATCGATAATCCTAAAGTTAACTTGTTTAGGGGTTAAAACTTTAACTGTTAAATTACATATGCTAGATTTTAAGTACTGCTGAATATTTTTGGAAGAAAAATAATATAATTCGAAATTCTTGCTGTGCTATTACTTATTTCAAACATTTTACTATTAAGTTGCCGAAGAGTGGCAATTATATCATGATATTGTGGGTTGTACTGGGTTGTCTATCAATCAATGTGATACATTTTTGCATAATAATTCGACTAAGCCTGGGTTTCTGAAGAATTAAGTAGTACACAATATTTTATACATTTTTTTACTATCGGATTATACCGTAAGAAACATTGAATTGATAGAAAAAAATGTTTTAAGGATGTTATTGTTATTCATGATTTCAGGTTGGCTTCTTAGTCTTTGTACACCCGCAACGGGAAGGTTTTAATTTCATTATTTTTCCGACTTCCATTGAACAAAGTCTTTGTTTTAATGGATCTTATGAATCAATTCATTAGGCCTAGTTGTTAATATGGAGCAACCATTCTGTAATCTTTTACTGAAAACTTAACAAATCATAAATATGTTTCTTCTACATCATTGCTTATTCTGATTATGATTTTGTGACAAACTCGAAGCGTCAAATTCTAGGCCTAACCTACTGAAGTTCCATCACACCTACCAGTCTACTTACATGTAGTTGTTTGGTTGGTGTTTTATGGCGCAAAGCAACTAGGCTATCTGCACCATTAGTTCTTTTAATCAACTGTTGCTTTAAAGATTGGTTTGTAGACTTTTCAGGTTGGTCTGTTGCTTTAAAAATTTAATTTTTAAAGCAACAAACCAAACTGAAAATTTGGTTAATCACAGTAAGAAAAGAATCTTTAAAGCAACAGACCTACCTGAAAATGTAATCACAGTAAGAAAATCCTCTTACAAGAGTTGCCCGGAATTTAAGCCACTCTTGTTTCAGATATTAAGTTTTTACTTCATATTTAACTTTAAATTCTGTATTGATTGGAATGAAATAATTTCTTATTAAACAAATGTTTGCATACAAGGTCATCCTGAAAGAGATTATTCGAGGTTTTGATATTTTTATTTAAGTATTATGTAGCTTGGCGATAAGTATTTTTTTTCTATTATACAAAGCAATTCTTTTATGATAATGCTACGAAAATTACACTGAGAGAACAATAAGGAAAACAAATGACAGTTCAGCATCAAGAAACATTTGTATTTACATAAAGGCATGAAAATATTGAGTGTGAAATATGGGAAAATGATAGTGTTTATGATATGCCTATAATCTCTATAGTGTAAAGAATTTGTTGTACATACGTTTAACTTGTTCCGAATATATATATATATTATTTTGAAAACAAGTGAAATGTGTGATGTTCATTTATCGTTGAATTTATAGCCAACAAGTCACACACACCTACTGTAGAAGAATCCTAAGCCCAACAACAACACAATATGTATTTATACAATTAATAAGTATAAGTAGCAGCCTTTTATTTTGACAGTTGGCGAAAGAATTATATTTATAAACTTTGATAAAGTCAAATAATTAACTATGTGGTCTTGATTTGTTAGGCCAAGGAGTGAGAGAATGAACTATGTGGTCTTGATTTGTTGGGCTAGGGAGTGAGAGAATTAACTATGTGGTGGTCTGGTTGGTTAGGCTAGGGAATAGAAATATTTATAATGTGGTCTGATTTTTTGGACTAGAGAGTGAAAGACTAAACCATATAGTCCAGTTTGTTTGGTTAGGGAGTGAAAGAATTAATTATGTGGTCTGGTTTGTTGGGCTAGGGAATGAAAGAGTAAACTATGACTTTCGCTATAAAGTTAAGAGTAATACCCATCAATTCCACAGAATATATATATATATATGGTTCTCTTCTTCTTGTCAAAAGTCCACGTAGGCCTATTCAATTACTTTAGAATTCAGTTGACAAGCAGAACTATCTTCTCTATTACTATCGCACTAGTATTCTGTATGTGATTCACTTCCAATTGTTCGATAGTCTCAACATCAATGAATTATAAACACAACTTCCCACAATCGTCTGCTTTTAACTCTTATTATAACAAAAACTAAACAATTATAAAATATTCACTCACAAAATAAATAATATCTAAACTAAACAGTTTTTTATATCATGACAGACGGAAGTTGTCGTTTATAGACTACTAGAGCATGTAAGAATATAGAGTGATGTATATGAATATGACAATACACATATATATGGATAAGTATGTGTATGGTCTGAACACAACAGTATAGACAGCACATAAAGTCAGTCCTTCATGAGTGTTGAATTGAGTGAACAGATCACTTGTTCTTCGGTGAATGGCGTTAGTGCTTCACAATAAACACAACAGTATAGACAGCACATAAAGTCAGTCCTTCATGAGTGTTGAAGTGAGTGAACGGATCACTTGTTCTTCGGTGAATGGCGTTAGTGCTTCACAATAAACACAACAGTATAGACAGCACATAAAGTCAGTCCTTCATGAGTGTTGTATTGAATGAACGGATCAATTGTTCTTCTGTGAATGGCGTTAGTGCTTCACAATAAACACAACAGTATAGACAGCACATAAAGTCAGTCCTTCATGAGTGTTGAAGACATTTTCCCGTTCGCATCCACGAGCACATGGGAGTATCAATGAGGTCAGGTAACATCCAAGGTAAGTTCACCCAATTCGGCGATCCGGAACCACAGACATGAAACTGGACATCCAATAACTCACTCAGGATTCACCATTCTTTAGTAATGGTAATTCCGACCTTGAACTGTTAATCAAAGAAAGTATATCCATAAAACAAATGTCCCCTGTTTTAAATATAACACAGCCTTCCTATACATTTAACTTGTTTTAAAATAACTTGTACTAAGAAATTAATTTATAATAAACAATTTTATACAAAAATAGAGTTTTATACAAAATTTAAAAAATAATAAAAACAAAAAGTATATGTCTTATTTCTTCATCCCCGTAAATACTGTTTGTAAATAGTCAATAATACTGTTGTTTAATTTTATTGTTGTTCTCGCTTCACGCGATTAGAACGTTATTTTAATCTTGTATTCTCTAATGTGTCAAATTATCGTTATTTTCTCTTGTCTGATGATGACCTAATTAGAAGATCGAAACGTTTCATGGCCATTTTTATAAATATGTGTATATTTCTCTGTAATAAGCATTTCACAAGTTAGAATGTTGTTTCTAATAACAAAGTTCTCTCATTTTTCCTGTTGGTTTATTGTGAAGCACTAACGCCATTCACCGAAGAACAAGTGATCCGTTCACTCAAGCTTAGTTTTCCCGATAGTCGGCTTTACAGTCACCACATGTGTATTTGTATACAATCCAGGAGTGAAGGGAGATAGGTGGATGATCCTTTGTGTTAAAGAGATGTTTTAATCTAAAGGATGAATTAAAAATGATGTTAAGTTTGATTTGTGGGTAGAACTTCCTTATCAGAGATCTAAGTTGTTTATAAAGTATGACACCTTGTTGTCCTGAGTAAGGGGTGGTCAATGAAACTGGACATTTATTAACTATGAACATTCTTATGGGAATTTTATATATTTTCTTCAGAAATATCCTGGTTAGGTTTTCAAAAATATTTCATGAATAAAACCAATCTCAGAGTGTAAAATGGATTAAGTTTAACAAATCTTAAAGGCTCGAGTTAGTAGACATGTTACTAAGTTGAACTTATGTCCTACACGAATGAAACTATCAAACTGTGTTGTGAGTTTAAATACTCAAAAAACTGTTGAAGTTCATCCTTTGGTCGAAAAATGACGAAAGTCATCAACGTAGCGTTTGTAAAATATTGGTTTGAATTTCTGTGATCAGTTGTTCAATCAAGATTATTCATAGTGGCTCAAAAAAATGTTAGCTACAGTTGGTCCTAGTGGGGATCCCATAGCCACTCCATCACTTTGGTCGTATAGTTTTCCATTAAATACAAAATGGTTGTTCTTTACAGAATGGATAATTAAAGATCTAAGTTGTTCCTTAGGTAAGCCATGAACAAGACTCCTCTTGAAAGAGTTCTTCGAAACAAATGTCAATGGTATTATCCAATAGAATGTTTGTGGTATACATTATACCAGGTCGCAATCCACAAGGATATAATTGGTTAAACGCATTGTGGGTAATAATGTTTTTGTTTTTAAGTTTTTAAGGAAGCATTGTAACTTCTCTTCCTCTTGAATGGTTAGGGAGAGCATTTCTGACGTAAGTGGTTTGAACTTTGTAGTGTCACTCACGATGATGTTCATTTTTTCAAGATAATCTGGTTTGTGTAATAAAACAACTCCATTTCCTTCGTCCGGGCGATTATGTTTGGATTATGTGAAAGTACTTTTAGAGCTGAAAAACATTCCTGTTTAAGGGAGGTAGAGTGGTGAGAAAAAATATTATTGTGAAAAGATGAATTTAGTCTTAAATAAGTCTTTGGTTAGAGTAGGATTATTGGGAGTATAAATAGGCAAGTTTGTTATGTTTTTATATGCAATTTGAGAAGGACACATGTAATCAGCAAAACTCACATTTGTTAGTGAAACAGAGAAACTAAGACATTTTCCAAGGGCAGTTTTACAGGATTCGGTTAAAGTAACATTAGAAATTACATTGTTAATATCAATAAATTTTTGTTGTAATTTTACAAAGCTTCATAATTTTCATATCATGTAAATATTCATGACGAGCAGTCTTCCCATTATTATATCTAGAAATTAAACATCCTACACATATAAAGTACAACCAGGTAACGATGCTCTTAAAATCAGTCTTGCTCTTGTTGAGCTTCGCCGTGAGATAACCTGTATGTCGGTGTTTCCATTTGAGGTCTTCTTCCAGCAGGAGTTTTTGACATTGATTGTAGGCTGTAGCATTACGCAGGTAGGACTTTGGAAGTTTAAAATGAAAGAACTTGGGTATAACATTTTTCGTTTTGTAGTAAGCATCTACAAGAAATTTCCAAACACCACATCCGTGGAAGATTTGAGAAAAGATCGAAGAAAAATGCAAAAGTAAGGTAAGAGATGTGCTGAAGATTTTTGACTGAAACTCTGTAATGATATTCAGGAAGCTTGTTTGTTTGTTTTGTAATTAAGCACAAAGCTTCACAATGGGCTATCTGTGCTCTGCCCACAACGTGTATCGAAA
>NW_013670995.1:57353-61595 GCF_000517525.1 Limulus polyphemus | reverse complement strand
AATATAAAATACCAAACACAGAGGTCGTAAATCACTTAGAACTGGCACTCTTAGAAACCATTACCAATACGAGGAGGTCCAGATGGTTTGGCATGTTAGGAGAATGGGAGAAGACTATATTCCCAAGAATATTTGCTACAGCAAGATTCGAGATGGCTATAGGAAGTGGACTCACTCTTTAGGGAATTACCAAGACGTACAAAAATAATTTGAAATCGTTTAATTTCAATGTAAGAAGCTGAGGGGGAGTGCACAGATTTCTGTACATTTTGGAAGGATTTGTTATTTTTTTTGTAATTTAGCACAAAGCTACACAATGGGCTTTCTGTGCTCTGCCCACCACGGGTATCAAAACCCGGATTCTAGCGTTGTAAGTCCGCAGACATACCGCCGTGCCACTGGGGGCAATCTGGAAGGAACACTTGGCACTAGGTTCAGCTTAACACGAAGTGGCTTTGAACCAGAGGATAGAAATAAAGCGAGAAAGAAGGAACAATTCAGGCAACAAATCAATTTGTAAATTTGTAACAATCTATGTCGTTCTCGATAGGGGATTGTCAGCTACAAGTAAACTCATCAGACGCTTGACTAGACCTCTTATGCATACACCATGATCCTGAGTCAACAGTTGACAATAATAAGGTACAGTTTAAAAAGTCAACACAGGAATTTGTTTTCGCATTTTAAGTTAGTCAAATGACAGCAATGCATGTATAATTATTTTACTAAATTTACATTTTTAACAGTATTTTCACTTAATTTATAACTTATAGATTAGGTCAATGAAACTGCTCAATAGACTTTTTGCAGGCACACACACACATTATATATATATATATCACCTTTATTTATCTCCTTTTATTAGTAATATAGAATATTTTTATAAAAATGTGGCAGCCAAATAAATTTAGACCATGGATGCACAGAAAAGTGGAATTCAGATATAGGAATGAAGGATGCAAATTGTTTATCTTATGAACGTGGACTTAAGCTAGTTGTAAGTTTAAAGAAATCCTGAAAATTAATTCATAGTTTACAATAAGATCGTTCAAGAATGTTTTCAGTAAGGAGTTTCTGTTTTGCATTACATAAGGCAATTGGATTAATTTAGTAGGATTATATCAATTAAAGGTTACAAGGAAGAACGAACAATTGTTTTTTGCATCAGGTCACACTGCCAATAGTGACAATGACACCACAATTACGCACGCTGCTAAAAGTGTCAGTGACATCATAGTTACGTATAGACGACACCAAGGATACAATGAAGAAGGAGCCACCAGAATCGGAATGTAAGATGCTAATTGTCAATGATAATGCCAGTATTGCTACCACGAGTGATAAGGTTTACATTATCATATTTACCGAATTTAATAAGCCATCAGATACATCTATCATTCCACAAAAATGAATAAAAAAAACTCAACATTTTAGCTACATCTGTCACATCTGGCCATACGATAGTCTGTAGAAAATTCTCCACTGGTGCGTGATGCAATTCAGTAGATACACAAAATTGATGTGATGAAGTGTTCAGGAGATCTAAAATGTATAAGGTATGCTTATCAAAATTCTCTGTAACTTGATGATATAAGGTTAACAAAAATGTATCTGGAATTCATACAGGTGATAAGGTGTTCAAAGACACCTAAGTCATTATCGTGTCCGTCATTAATTCTCATCCTCCCAATTTTTTCAAGACATCTACAACAATGGCTGATGTGTTGTACTGCAATAAAATTATGTCTCGATTTTAAAGGTTAAAACGAAACAAGTTCATTCATAGATTAAGTAGTTTTAACTTAGTTAAACTTTATACACTTTCCCTGAAATATCAATCAATAGTAAAATAACTCATACGCAAATCAAGTTGAATCATAAGCAACCTTACTGAATTATATTTGATTTGAAATTAGAAATCATAACGTAATTTTGCCAAAAGTATAACTAAAATTTAAAATATATTTGTTTATTATTAAGTACAAAGCTATAAAAAGGGCTATCTGTGCTCTGCCCACTACGGGTATCGAAACCCGGTTTCTAGCAGTATAAGTCCGCAGACATATCGCTGTGGGGCTTTAAAATCTATATAAATATAATAGTATTGTCTGTTGTATGTCCATGTAACTACCTCGCATGCGTGAATGGATCTTCACCAAAATTGGTATGGAGGTTCATTAGGTCCATGCAAGGGTGCATAGAAATTTTCAGTTTTGCAGGTTTTGTGGGCGTTTTTTTCCCACTAATACACCCCTTGTTGACGGATATTCACTAAATTTGGCATGAAGGTTTTTTAGGTCCATGCGGAGATACATTCAAAATTGCGGTTTCACATTTTGTGTTTTGCAGTTTTTTTTGTATTTTTTACAATTACATATAAGGGAAGCAACTTTTCATGTCCTAAGATAACATTTCGTTAATCATGAATTTAAATAACTTCCGTCCAGGGGATGAGTACTCCAGCTAGCATCACAATAATATACTACGTTGTTAAAATGTAAAATATTAAATAAGTGTAAATATTCTATTATTTTTAACCAATATGATAAACGACATTCCTTGCATCAAACCTGGTGTTTGGATGAAAGATACAGACATTTGCTAATTAAATTATTTGAAAAATTTACTGATTTAGGTTTTTAAGCTGTCTTTCGTTTACTTTTTATTAAATTTGTTTAGTATTTATTCCGTTTAGTTATATTTTCTTTTAAGTTTAATTTTGTAGTTTAGATGTTTTTGAAAATGAATGAAGTTTAAGAAATTCGCAAAAAGCTTAACTTCAACCTGTAATACTAATAGTAGTAGTACTAACTCTTAGTGTTAGTATGTCCGAAAGCACTGTTATAACAAGGGTATCCAGGTGATGACGCATTTATTTTAATGTTAAGTAGGAACATAACACAAGTATATTTAATTAGCTATAATGTTTACCAGGTTGACTTTTAGTTTCACTCTAACTCAGTTTAAGTAAATACCTTGCACTGATGGGAAGTTGATATGAATTAGTTTCGTAGTTAGAATTAACGACGTTATTAACATATGAAATTCTGCTTGACACTGAGAGAAATCATAAAATTATCGATGGATCGAGATGATCCATAAAATCTGCGAACATAGTGAACCAATGTTTGTTTTTACTATTAACAAACAAAACCATACATTTATTGCTAATTTTGTTTGTTAACTAGTTTATTAAGTTGTCCTTCATTTACTTTTTTGCCATATTTCGTTAGAAGTAGATATTTTTCAGTTATATCTATGAAGTTTTAAGAAAGTATTAAAAATAGGCTTAATAATAACGTACGACACTAGCCCTAACATTTAATGTTAGAAGTTGCTGAGATAAAATTAACGACATGAGTAATGTTTGAAATTCTACATGAGACTGAGGGGGGTAATAAAATTATTAATGGCTTGAGTCTTTTAAAATTTGCAGTGTACACTGAAAGGATTTACACATTTTGATTAAAATGATTAAATTAATCATAACTGATCGAGTACATTCATAAATTAACTGGCTTGTGGCGTCTTGCAACTGGTTTCACAATTCGTAAAAATACATAAATTTATTGAAAACCATTGGTTTTATATGGGACCCAGAACTTGAATAGAATTCACCAAAAATCAAGTTGCTGTCGTAAGCAAAGCAAAAGTAAGTTAAATATTGTGTCATGTAGGCATATTACGTGTTTCATATCACATTATTAAATACTAGCCATCCTCACTCGGCATTGCCCGGGTATTTCCTAAACAGAGGACCGATTTTTTAGAGATTTTTAAAGAGAAAGGATCAAAATTATTTGTAATTAAGCACAAAGCTACACAATGGGCTATCTGTGTTTTGCTCACCACGGGTATCGAAACCCGGATTCTAGCGTTGTAAGTCCGCAGACATACTGCTGTGTCACTTTTTCTATAACATCAAGAAAGAAAAGGTATATCTAACTTATAACAGACAAAGCTGTAATTAGGCCCTTAAGTTTTAGATGGATATTGGTAAATATTATTGTGTATGAACAGAAAATGCATTGCATGTGTAATCTATCATTGAAATATTCAGCAAGTGAAATAGAACAGACATAACGAAAAATAATCAGAAAAGAAAGCAAAAAATTAAAATGACGAGATAAACTGTTAAATTTAGTTTAAATCATGATTGTTTTGTGTGTCTTTTTTGTGGTATTCTTATATATATATATATATATATATATATAACTACACACGCTAGCGTCGCCACTACTA
>NW_013670995.1:53148-56353 GCF_000517525.1 Limulus polyphemus | reverse complement strand
TTAAATTTTAAAGTTTTAAATTACTATGTATTTGTTTGTTGTTGTTCGTTTTTGTTTGTTATTATATATATATATATATATATATATATAAACACACCAGCTGACGTGCCCATTCAATGCACAAATGCACAGATATGGCATAGGAGTCTCAAAGGTGACATAGATGTTCAGGTCTAATCATATCTCCCTAAATATATGGAGTTCGATGGACACTCTTATGACACTCCAGGGAAGTAGAGGATTGTCAAGTATATCTGAGATCAGTCAAAAAGTATAGACACGAAAAACCGATACACAGACGCCACTACTTCTTCTTGGTATGTAAACAGATGCAATTAACACGAGTTGTATTATTCGTTTTGTCAACTTTTGTTGTAATATATATTTTTTTTTTCATCTCTTAGATATAAAGTGTGGTTGGACTTAAAGAGCATACTAATCTTTTAGTATTTGTTAAATCTCCATAGCTGATGATATTTACGTTCAATCGTATTAATTCATACAAACCATATCACAAGCAGACAGAAAACTAGAGCTGCCATTATTGTATTTCAAACACACGGGCCTGTTTTCTTAACACCCATCCCTCCTCCCGATATTATTATTAAAATCATCATCAATAATAATATTAAACAGTACTCACTTTGACAGTTTTGTTCCACTTTATTTCAAAGAAAACCTTGTAAAATTTCTCACGTTCCTTGCACACAGAATCACTAGTTCTATAAGCTTTTACAGTTAGAGACATTTAGACTAAAACCCGTTTTAAAACTTAACTCCTTTCACGACAACTCTGTAAATTTTATAATGAGTAAAATCGCCTGATAACTATATTTATCCATGCCACAGAACTATAACGTCCCAAGCCCCTCAGTGGCACAGCGGCACGTCTGTGGACTTACAACGCTAGAATCCGGATTTCGATACCCGTGGTGGGCAGAGCACAGATAGCCCATTATGTGACTTTGTGCTTAATTACAAACAAACAATAACGTCCCAAAACCACAAGTAATGATCTCTCTGCCATATACAGGTTCACACTCACGAATCTCGAAGAAGAAATTAAACGTCATAACGAACAGAATATCTGCATAAGTTCACCTTCAAGTTGTGGTTAGATCATTATTGGGAATTCAGAATTTTTTCAAGTTTAAAGATAGAATTAGGTTTTTTCAATAGTCATGCATCATTTGTGAATTTTGTTGCCTAACGTGTGGGGGCGCTTACGTCGACTAGATTGTCAGAAGACTGAGAGATCGTATACTAAAAAAAAACAACAACAACAAAAATACTGATGTTAGGTTCAAGGAGATTTCTAGCATTGTTTGGCATGCACTAAGTGAATGTGATGTGGTCTCATCAACTAATATGTTCAAAGTAATCGGTAAAGCCGAAAACGAGACTATGCTACAGGTGAAGAAGACTCTTCTAGATCTTCAAAAGAAGCCGAAATTAAATAATCAGCAAAGCGCTACTGAACTGCAAAAAATATGTATTATATACGCGAAACAACTGATAGGCTCCTGCTTTGATTTATTACTTTTGACAGAGGGGAAAATCTGCTCGTCTGGTTCAAAGAACAGACTATAAAACTATAAAATTAAAAGAAAATATGCGAAAAGTTTAGAAGTTGAAAATGTATCGAAATCATATTTTTTGCGTTTATAAGTCCACAGACTTACCGCTGAGTCACTGGAGGCACATAGAGAGTGACCTGAACACCCTTTGGACCATTCAGAGAAAGACACTTAATTATATACATTACATGGTTTTACGTAGACTTTCTTGCAGGTGTAACACACACACAAAAGAAAGCAGATGAGAAATAAACACACACATAATAAAACTTAGATCAGGATGTAGAAAAGATACGTCTGTTAAAAATAAACTGACATATAAAGAACTCGTTACACATACGGTGAAGAGGCAATGAAGATGAACAGAGAGAAGAGAACAACAAATATCAATATAAAAAACAGTAAGTTTTTGTCTTTCATAATTGCGTCATACACTGATAATAGTTTCTGCAAGGAAGAAGTACAGAGCGATTTGATTTATATACAGTTTTTCCTCTAGAAAATTTCTAGTATATTGAATTAACTGTATATTTTGTTTGATGCTGATAAAGGCAAGTGTGTATATTTTTAATGACACTATAGTTTGGTGATGATATGACTTTATTCAGAGTTCGTATTCAAAGTGATATTATCTCTATAGGTTTGGAGCTTGTAATGTTTTTTTTTATTCAAAATTGTGTTTTTGTTATTTAAGCCAACAATTGCCTCTTGAAAGCTGGCGACATCTATTGAAGGCAAATGGTAATGCTGTAATGGCGCTGAAAATTAGTAATAGGAAGAACCTTTTGGTTTGAAGTCAAAACATTTTTACATCTACATTTATAATGGCGTTTATGATTTAAATGTGATTCAAAAGTACGGCAGTATATACTAGTAACAAAATACAAAAGAATAAAATGTCGCATAATTAATCATACAACTTCGTTAGAGCGCGAAATAGGGATTGTATGTTTCAAACACGTAAAAGTAAAACTTACCGTCCATTACGTGACCACGGTAGTTTGGTGGAATATTTTGCAGTGAAATGCTTCTGCATGGTAACATTTTACGTGGTTCATCTTTCGTCTCCAAGCCTTTAATTTGCCTATCCTCTTTGGGCTATTGTGGTTTATATACGTGACGCGTTGACCAAGTAGCCACCAAAGTTGTCTGGGTCTCTATGACTGCCCAAGTCTGTGACAAATTACCCGGTTGACCTCCCTCCCACATTCTCGCATCTATGGTCGAGTTTATATTGGCCAAACGTGTAGAAATTTAAAATTCAGGATCAAGGAACATAGAAACGCGGTAAAAAAATATGGGAGCATGCGTGACTGAGTTTCTTGAATTATCAAGGAGGTTCGAGTGTGATCGGGGGACGCCTCTTTGTTAGTATATAAGCCTGGCAGAAAAAGCCGGGGATGGTTGGTTAAGCTAACAGTAATCACGGCGAGTTTCGGGCAATTTCCGATTCTGTTTCGAGATAGTGTGTGTTTTGCACTCGAAGAGAGGGAAGTTATCGAGATTGTGAATCGCTGTGATTTTTAGCGTGTATTATAAAAGTTGTTAGGTTTAGAGTGACGAGAAACGTACTGACTGTGGAATTACTTTGTACTAAAAGTTTGTATCGAGAAAGAATAAAGTGGTTT
>NW_013670995.1:51349-52949 GCF_000517525.1 Limulus polyphemus | reverse complement strand
CAGATAAGTAACAATATCATTCAATTTCAAAACATGTAAATCACATATGAATAATAAAATTAAAAATGTTCATATTTTGATTAAAATGTATGGAATCTTATATTACCCTTTTGTATATTTTGTATTTAGATTTCATTTCCTTTCGTTCAAATACCTAGAAACCAATTGTATTATACAATAATCCAAACATAATTTTATTTTTTTGACTCGCTGAAATGCGAAATTAGTAAATATCTTAAAGTAAGCATCAAAAGCAGTCGCATATTATCTACTAACTTGTAAATTAAAGTGTCAATCGCCGAAGAGATGTATAATTTGTGGTTTTGAAAAATGTATTGCGCTATGATTTGGCTTTCATCTCTGATTAAACTAATTACAAATTTATGTAATTATAGCAAATAATTTTATGTCAACTGTGTGTAAATATGGTTATTTAACATTAGCACTTTTTTAACATTTTAAAACTAATTAATAAAATCAGTATACATGTTTTGTTTATGAGATAAAATAGTTTTATCATTCGTTAAGAGATGACAGCAGTTGTAGAACAAGCAGTTCAGGGGCCCTAGGGAAAAAGAAATGTTCGGGGCCCCTTTTTTCAGAAAAAGAACCAGGTCCCCGGGGGTATTGCCCCGTCTACCCCACGCTAGTTCCGCCTCTGGATGACAGGCATAGAAAATAAATGCCTCATTACACAATTGCTCGACAAAGACTCCTTGATAGATGTTATTTTAAAATTATTTTAGTCAGAGTAGTTTTAAATGGAATACTCTTACGTTTTTCTAGTAAACTTGGACGAAATTTTGGCTTCTACACCGAGGCCTTTAGAGAACAAGAGAGAGAGAGAGATACCCTGACAATAGCTAGCTAACAGGGCTCCGATTTTTATGCACCTCCACACAAAATAAATGACCACTGATTTATTAGGTCGTCAAGAAATTAATATCGCTTTTTTTTAGATGAAGAAAAAAAAAAGCCCAAACAACTTGTATATCAAACCAAAACATTTATTAAATGAAATAGTCTCCATTCTTATCGATGATGCTTTTCCATCTTACGTTCACATTGTTAATACCCTGATTAAAGAAATCACTTGCCTTTGAAGCAAAAAAAAAACATGTCTATGTCCTCTTTAACACCTTCCACATTTGCATACGTTTTTCCATTAAGGTGGTGTTGCAGCGAACGAAAAAGATGGTAATCTGATGGTGCCATATCTGGGGAATGTGGTGGGTTGGGGAGAACTTCCCACCCGAACTCCATAATCTTGTGTTGCGTCAAACGTACCACATGTGGACGTACATTGTCGTGGAGAAGAACACCTTTCCGATTGACGAGTGAAGGGCGTTTCTGAACAAGGACTTGATTTAAGCGTTCCAGTTGCTGACTATAGATCTCTGCATTGACAATTCGCTGCGGATTGAGGAGTTCGAAATGAATTACTCCTTTGATGTCCCACCAAATGCAAAATATTGCTTTCTGTGGATGAAGTCCAGGTTTTGGGGTCAGAAGTAGTTTTTGTATAAGACTAAGTCGTTGTTGTCGTTTAATATTCGCATAGAGAATCCATTTTTCATCACCGGTGACAATTCTGTCCATA
>NW_013670995.1:49216-50916 GCF_000517525.1 Limulus polyphemus | reverse complement strand
AACACCTTTATGGAGTTTCCCATATTTCTTAGATGTTTACGTATTGTTTAATGAGAGACATACAATTTTAGGGACATTTCACCTGTGTGTTGCCTTGGGTTAGACTCGATAAGCGTCTTCAGCTCATCTAGTTGGATTATAACGACAACTCCAACATTGTGTTCATCCCAAAATCCGATTTTTGCCTCAAAAGAATCTCACTTTTTTGGTGAATGAAAAGTTTATGATCAGGTCGACAGTGTTTCTATGGGATCGAGACCTGTGCCATCTTTAGCCAACTTATTTTTGTTTTCATGAAAAAAAACGGTTGGAAAATTGCTCGGAACAATTTAAACCTGTTTACTGTCATACGTATGTTGACGATACCTTCACCATCTTTAAGAACTCTGATCAAGTTTCCCAATTTTTTAAATATCTTAACATTAAACAGAACAGCATAAAGTTTATTGTAGAATATCAGTAGGACCATTAACTTCCTTTTTAAATACCCTGATTAGTACCAATAGTGGAGGAGTCGGATGTGAAATTTATCATAAAAAAGCATCCACAGATTTTAATTTTTAAAGCTTTTTTTCCAAATGTTAAAAAACACTTGCTTAACATACTATTCCATCGTGCTTGTAAAATATGTAGCACGTACGAAGTAATGCCTAAAATTTATTATCATTAAGGATTTTTATGTGAAAATATTTTTCCCTGTTTTATGGTTGCCAGAATAATTCTTACTTATTAAAATAGGCGAAGTTCTTATTCAGAAAATTCAACTGAAGTGTCTAAATACCAATTAGTTATTGAGAATCAGTTGAAACAGGTTATCTGCAGGTTATAGGTACAGTTCAAACCTAATTGTCACCCACTCTCTTTCATTAAATTTAAGAACCAAATACCAACTTTATAGTCATCTTTAGTAGCTTATACATTTACCTGTCTTTACTGTCAGCAAATCTTTATTGGTTCTACAAAAAGGAAACTATTAACACGAATATAAGAAGATGCCAACCTCAGATCACCTACTAAGTCAAGTATATTAGAAAATGGTTTAGGAGAATGTGATATTGTCTCTCATTTTAATTTGTTCAAGATTCTTGCTAAAGCCAATGATGAACGAAACCTTCGTATAAAAGTGTCTTTTGATTCACAAGATGAGCCCTGAAATCAGTGTGGTTAAATCTGCACAAAAAGCTGTTGTTAAAGCTTTAAAATGTAATATTATTTTTGTCGAAGAGATACGAATTTGCTCACATTGTTTGATGGCTTATTTATTGTTAAGCGAAAAGTTATACAATGAGTTATACTCAAGGTTCTCTCGAATTGTCAGATTTTGTTAGAGGAAGGATAGTTGGTCAAGCAGATGGTGGAATAAGTCAGTGGCAAATCTCGCAGAATTTGGGAATCCCGCTTTCGACAGTCAACAGCATCATCGTGCAGTTCAGGAAACACGGCAAGGAAACAACTGAGCAGTGTCCGAGTCCATCGGAGAGGACAAAAAAGGCTGTCAAGAGGAGCATCGAAATGGATCCCAGATGAACGACTGCAGAAGTGGCCAAAGTTGGTGGGATGAGCCCGAAATCTGTTCAACGGATTCTCCACAGATTGGGTTATTGTTGCAGAGCAGCTAGACGAAGCTCTTAAGACCTGCCAACATAGTCAGACGAAAGAAGTGGGCAAGTGATATGATGACCAAGCCTCTGGACTTTTGG
>NW_013670995.1:46176-48813 GCF_000517525.1 Limulus polyphemus | reverse complement strand
AATCCCACAATCTAAAATTGACGAGATGATTCTCACGATGCGCCAAAGGATCAACTAACTCCACGAAGCGAAAGGAAAATCTACTAGATATTAATTAAATTGTAAATATATCAATTCATGTGAATATGACTGAAAAATTTCATTTTTTCAGAAAAGGTGGTGTCTATTTACTTGCGACCACACTGTGTACATAAGCTTGTAGCACTGGAACTTGACCAAGGTAAATTGTACGTAGATACGACCAAGCCATCACAGCACCCAACTTTAACTTTTGGCTAGACTTCTGAACAATCAAAATTCAGCTGACCACATAATTTTTAATCCTGGCATTTTGTTATGTATGATGTAATTCACGACCCCTTTTGGTTAACTTGTCTTCAACTGAATTTGCTAGAAATTTCTAACACGTTCATTCTGCTTCTTGACCATTCATGTTCTCAAATGCAAGATTACCTCTTATTCGAGGAGAGATTCAATGTCCAGACCTAGGTTCGATCACAGCTGAAGAGAAGACAGTAGAAAAGAGTATCATTCTGATAGAGACAACTCTACCATGCAGATTTCCCTGGAGGTTGCTAACAGACTTTCTCTGTGGGCCGAGGACTGAGCCATCCAGATTACTATATTGGCATGGCCTTCAGCCTCTTCGGAGCTAGTAATTATGGTGAAGGTTCCTTTGAACTCTAACCTGCCTTACGAGTGAGTACATGTTGTGTGCTGCTTTCCTTTTTTTTTATCATTACATTTATTGCCAGTTATCGTGCTATAAAACAAGAATAAAGGAAACTTTACTCATTCACAGCTTATTAGTTATCGTTTCAAATTGTGTGTGCAAATAAAAGCATTACCATTCACCACCTTTCAAATTCTCATTACTTTTTTATCCCACGTTGTTGTGCGTGATTGTTTCTATACCAATGAAATGAAAATACTATTTTTCATCTCAAATGTTATCATCGTTATTTTCCAAATTGCATTCTCGAGGTAAGATTTATTTTCTCCTTGAAATTAAGTTGTATTGTTTCTATTTGCCGAATGAGTTTTATACTTCAGTATCTACTAAATAACTTTAGAAAGAAAGCCTAAAATATCGTGTTTATGAATCTGCTTATCGGATATACACGC
Source organism: Limulus polyphemus (assembly GCF_000517525.1). Taxonomy (NCBI): domain Eukaryota; kingdom Metazoa; phylum Arthropoda; class Merostomata; order Xiphosura; family Limulidae; genus Limulus; species Limulus polyphemus. The sequence goes on along the minus strand of NW_013670995.1, from coordinate 47,688 downwards.
AACGAAATGATATCCGTTATCAGCATATGACTTAATCACTTCAGAATGTGGAAGTTGAACCATAGAACCACAAGTGCTAATTTTCTCGTGATAACAGCCAAATGATTCACATCGAAACGTGTACTAGACCAACACACCAACAACTAATAGCAACACCTTAAAATAAAATACGGGGTAACTAAGTTATCCGAAACAATTCTCAAACGTCACCCTTTCGATTAAAAGAGAAATATTTCTGGCGGTCATAGAAGATGTAACCCTTAAGAAATGATAATTAAAGATGGAAGATGATGGCCTATTTAATAGCGTGAGAGCGGCTTTTAACTGTTATCAACTGATTACGCTCAATGCACTTGTGATGTTAAATATGCTTATTCTTAATTTATACTATTATTATAATATATAATATAATTATATTAAATATAATATTGTTAAATCTCGAAAGTATTATCTTACTTTATCTACATTCTTTTCAGCAACATATCCTTATTTTGTTCAGCAAATGCTATTATGTAACAATATTTAGTAACAAACTGTTATGGCTAAAAACATAGAAATGCTTAACAATTTTTTTTAATGATGACTAGCCCCCCCCCCCCCCCAGTGGCACAGCGGTATATCTGTGGACTTATAACTCAAGAAACCGGGTTTCGATACCCTTGTGTAGCTTTGTGCATAATTAAAAGTAACCAAACAAAAACAATAATGATGACTAAAAACTGTTTGCTTGCAGATACCTCCTGTAGAGGTCGAATGGGTAGAATACTGAGGAAAAGAAAACTTTGAAAGTTAGGTCTATTTTTTGTTGTCTCCAGTCCAAAATATGTCTTCCATTATCGAATAAACTAGTTAAAGATGATTTGTTTAAACGATTTATTTGATCTGGTCTAACTAAACCATTGGAAACAGCTTGAATTGGTAATGAAGAAGACTTTATTATCAATGTACAACGTTTCGATAAGATTATATCATCATCATCATCATCAGGTACACGTAGTTTACAGAGACACATGAATATACACAGCGTGGTCACAAGTAAATAGACACCACCTTTTCTGAAAAAATTAAATTTGTCAGTCATATTCACACGAATTGATATATTTATAATTTAATTAATATCTTCATTTCGCTTCGTGGAGTTCGTTGATCCTTTGGGGCATCGTGAGAATCATCTCGTCAATTTTAGATTGTGGGATTTTCGCCCACTCTTGCTTCAGAACTTGGAGTAGATCGCTCTTCGAAGTTGTTTTTTTTTGTTGTTTCTTGACTTGCCGGTCGAGCATGGCCCAGAGGTTTTCGATGGGGTTCATGTCAGGAGATTGGCTCGGCCAGGGCAACTTCTGGATACCATTTTCTTCCTGCCACTTGTGGGTGTTTCTAGCAGTGTGACACGGTGCTCCGTCTTCTGGAACAACGTTGTGTTCCTGTCCACGAAACCCGAAGAATAAATTGGCAAGAGATTTTCCTCCAATATTTCGACATATTTCGCAAAATTTATGTTGCCAACGCAAC
>NW_013670995.1:20653-46025 GCF_000517525.1 Limulus polyphemus | reverse complement strand
CCCTTTTTGTCCTCTCCGATGGACCAGAACGACCCGGACGCTGCTCAATTGTTTCCTAGCCATGTTTCATGAACTGCACGATGATTCTGTTGACTGTCGGAAGCGGGATTCCCAAATTCTGCGAAATTTGCCGCTGACTTATTCCACTATCTGCTTGACCAACTATCCTTTCTCTAACAAAATCTGACAATTCGAGAGAACCTTAACCTTGAGTTCTAGGCATATTGTAGCACAAGAGAATTAGTGTGCGGACCATTTTCATTTATATAGTGTTCTGTGAACACAAATTAGTTAGCATAAATCAGTTAAATGACGAAAAATTAGGTGCATATACAGTATGGAACAAAGAGGTCACATGACCGGAGGTTGCTTATCAGCTTAGTAGAGGTATCTTGGTACCCCAGGGTGTTAGTTTAGATTATGTTGTTTTGTTCAATTAAGATAACTTCCTTTTATTTTGAGTTTGTTTTTTTGTTTAAAATTAGTCTTTTGTATAGATATAGTTTTTTTTAGTTGCAGTGGTGGTAAACGTAAGAGGGTTATTCATTAAGATTGGTGAATCGGGTTTCCAATTTTTTTCTGGTTTCTCTGATGTAGAATTCTGGACAGTTATTACACGTTATTTTATAAATGACGTTGGTATTGTGTGATTGTATGTAATTTTTATTTAGTAATGATTTGGGTTTAGGGCCGGGTTTTGGGGTGAATTTTTATTACCCATTCATGCGGTCTCCAAACTTTTATTTTCGAGAAAGTGGGTTCCTCGTCATCAAATTTAAGTGGACCTTTGTTACTGTGGGTGTATGGGCCTGTGCTTTATCTTATCCCTATTAATAGGCATAATTACTAAATAAATAAAGTTTGCTGATCATATTAAACTCAAGAATATTCGTAATTATACTGAAGATGTTGAGGTTCTAGAGAATGATTTGGATCAGTAGGAAAGTTTGGCAAATATTTGGCAAATTACCTTTAATTATAGTAAGTGCAAGACAAATCACTTGGGTTATCATAAATTAAACCATACGTTTGATATAGATGGGAAGCCACTCAATAGCATAACTGAAGAAAGAATCTTGAAATAATGGTGGATAAGTCACTCAAGCTATCGAATCAGTGCTCTGATGTTAATATTAAATCATTAATTTTAGGGTGTATTTATAGACATATTGATTACAAATTAAAAGTGTGTAATTATTGTTTTTATAAAAATTACTGGTTAAGCCTCACTTATCAAAGGCTAATTTACAGACATCTTGAAAATACCAGTTTAAGTGCTGAGAATAGTACATGGAAAATCAGGACTAGAATCTATAGATTTTGCAGGGTGTGTTGACAGTTTAATAGCTGGTACCAAGGAACATCCTGTTGTGCATTTATGAGCAAATGATGTTGGAAATCTTAAATCAGAAGAGCTGTTTGATAAGTACAAACAGATCCTTCAGAGGTTTAGGGATAAAAATAAAAGTGTGACCAATTCAGGAGTGCTTCATTAGGTCAAACTCAATGAATTAATTAGCAGGATCCAAGGCTTAAATGAAAGATTATCAGTGATATGCTTAGAGCAAGTGGTGGGCTGGGAGGACCTGTAGGATAGACATGGGCTCCAGTTAGATTAAGTAGCAAGATGCCTGGGGAAGCTCTGAAGATATTCATTAAAATATATATTAAACTTCCATAGTGATGAGGGAATTTGGGAATAAATAAAATATAGTATAGCTAGGACGATGAGGAATTTGAAAATAGGAGAATTAGAGCACGGAAGTTAAATAGCAGTTTTAAAAATAAGTTGAACATAGTATATTTAATAATAATCTTAGTTGCTATTACTCTAATGTTAGTAGTATTAGGAACAAAACGAATGAGCTCAGGACTCTAGTTGAAATGACTATGATATAATAGGAATTGTTGAAACTTAAGTTGGATGTAGACAATATTGAGAAAAGGAATGGTTCTGAAATTCCAGGTTTCTTTTAAAAGAAGGGATGGCTTTTGATATAAGGATCGAACTGCAGTCACATTGTTTAAAAGGTAGAAAGTTTATAATTGGTTATTTATTATATTTATCTGATCAGACAGGGCTCAGTCTTAGGAGGACCTTTGCTCTTTTTTGATTTACATTAATAGCAAAAATGAAGGAATGGTCAATGAATTACTTAAATTTGCTGACGATATTGAGGTAGTGGGTGTTACTAACTGTGAAGAGAATGCTGCAGCTTCACGAAATGATTTAGATCATTTAATGAGTTGGACAAATAAATGGCATATGGGTTTTAATTATAATAAATGCAAGATAATGCATGTGGGTTATAATAATTTAAATTATAAGTATAATGTAGATGTAAATAACCTTAACAATGTGATGAAAAAAGGGATCTTGGTGTAATGGTTTATCAGTCTCTTAAGCCATCCAAGCAGTGTGCTGTTGCTAGTGGTAGGGTAAATAGGATTTACTGTTGTATCTACAGAAATACTGAATACAAGACTAAAGAGGTTACAATTTTATTGTGTAGGGCACTGGTTAGGCCACAATTGTGTTAGGTCTTGGACTCCTTACCTAAGAAAGGACATTGAATTTTTGGAATGGGTTCAGAGGAAGGTTTCTAGAATGGTGCCTGGGTTGGCAGGGTTATCATATTAGGAAAGATTAAGATATCGGAAATTGATTTCCTCTTGAAAACTAAGAGTTAGAAGGGACCTGATTGAGGTATTTAAGATTGTAAAGGGAATTGATAGTGTTGATGCATTATCTTTTTTCATACTTAACGGCAAGAATAGTAGGACTAGGGAGCACAAAATATAAATTTTGGCAAGGTAGGAATTATCTTCATTTAAGAAAGTTATATTTTTCTAACGGGGTGTTTGGCCTTTGGAATGGGTTGGTTTTGGATGTTGTGGAGGAACTAAATGTAAGTGATTTTAAGAGAAAATTTGATAAGTGCCCACTTGTTTTTTTTAAAGTAAAGAAACGCTTGTAATTATAAATAATTGTTAAAATTATCAAAATAGGCGATCTACATAGATATTTGAAAAGATAAAATTGTGCTTTAGTTCTGTTTTTTTTTTACTTTGAAGTAGTTGATTATATTTTTCATAGTCAGGCGTAGTGAATATTGTTCTGCTAAGCCTATTTTTAGGTTTATTAAGTAGTCTACAAGGTTATTTAAAGTTTCTTACGACTTGGCCTTCAGAAATGTTTTTTGAATGGTGGTATATTTTGTATTGTCAATAAGAGATTTTCTAAGACTTTTTATTTTTGGAACCAGTGCACGTGAAAATGAAAATAAAAGTACTCAACATGATCGCATGTGCAGATTTAATACTGTATTTTACTAGACGATACAGCACATTATGTATTTATCTATGGGGTTTTGAGTCATTTTTACTTGAACATTATATATTTGGTTTGTCAGATCTTCACCTGGATTGGTGTAATTTTTACGAGATTATTAAACATATTACCATAGTTAACATGTTCCTTGTCAGGTTTTGTAAGGCCAGATTCTTTACAGTAACACAATTAATAAGAGGAATTATTGTTCTCTACTCTGTTTTTACAATGCAGTCTGTGATAATTTCACTTTAGAAGTCGTCCCTATACACCCTTTATCGCTAAACCCATCATCACACAGTCTAGAACTAGAACTCAACAACAATTTTTCGAAGCGTATTTATATTCTGACAGAAGTCTACAACATTCCATGCACTGTTAGATATTCTGATGCAATAGTACTCAATTAAACCAACGAGAAACTCAAAGTTCTTGCAACATGATACAATAATCTCACTATTGTAAACAATCGCTAATTCATAACAATTGAACTGTCATAATGTATGATTCATAAACAGTTACGTAAACAAACTCACCATAAAATGTTGCTTCTAAAAATAATTAAATATGACACCTGCATTATATAATTGACCTAATTCGTAACACTTGCATTAAACTTAAACTGAAACAGTTGTGTATATTTAACAATAAGCCTCTCTTCAGAAAATATTTACAATATGTTTTACTATATGAAAAGACTATTCTCAGTTCATGCTCACAGTCTACTCATATAATCTGTACCAAAATTTGTATTTCCCTTGATGGCCTCAATGTGGAACCAGTAGTTATGAAGGTACAACACTCACTTCATGATCCTCGCACTGTCTATTTTGCACATCTGGTAGTATGCAAGGGGCTGATGGTCTATTATCTATATGATGAACTCTTTCCTGTAAAGGTGGTTCTGGAATTTCTGGATGGCAAATATGATGGCCAAATACTCTTGTTCAATCACAGAGTAGTTCTTCTCACCATTCAATATCTTTTACTGACATACATTACAGGAAACAGTCCATCTTTATGATCGTGCAAAAGTACTGCTCCCATTCCAACATCTGATGCATCAGCCTGAACGATGGACAATTTGTTGAAGTTTGGCATTCTAAGGATTGGCGAACTTCCTAACTTGTTCTTCAACTTCTGGAACACCATCTGCTCTGGTTTTTCTCACTTCACCTTGTTGGGTTGGGCTTTCTTGGTCAGGTCAGTCAGTGGTGCATCAACTTCAGTGTACTTTGGAATAAACTTCCTATAGTATTCTGCTAACCCTAGAAAGAATGTGCTTGGTCATTGGAGCTGGTGCCTTCTGTATGTGGGTTAGCTTTTCCTTTTTTATGGCTATCTCTCGATTGCCCATCTTGTGCCAAACAAAGTCCAGCACAGAATAACCAATGTAGCACTGATTCCTGGTCATGATCTCGATCTTGTGTTGCACAAGTGTGTCTTGTCTGGTCTATTTGTGAAGACATTTGCATACTGGCACAGTAGGTCTTCTGCTTGCCAGTCAATTCTTCACTGATGCTGACATATTTGTACGTCTCATCTCCACCCTGTGGTCTTAAATCCGATAGATCTTCATCACCTATGAAAAAGTCACTTTCTTCTGGGTCTGCATCTAAGATTCTACACCTGCAATTGCCATCTGTGCATCAATTGCTGCCCCTTTTAGGTCTTCTTCCCTCTTGAAGTACTGCTTCAACAGATTGGCATGATAGATCTTGGTCTTCCACTTTCATCTTGTAGTCCATTCTGTTGACCACTTCTTGCATTTCAATAAGTCATTTCTACTGCAGAGTGAGTTTGTTGTTGTCTGTGGGTAGTAGAACTAATACCCTCTGTCCAACCTTGAAACGTTGATACCTGGCCTTCGTATCATAGAAGTGCTTTTAACTGCCTTGAGTCACATACAAACTCTTTGAAGTTTAAAACATACTGGTATGTGTTCATCACTTCTGACGCTTCTCTCCTGTCCACAGTTCTTTCAATATCTGTATTGGACTTCATACTATTCTTCCATACAATAACTCGTAGGGTGAAGATCCTGTACTTGCTTGTGGGATTTCTCGGTAAACAAACAATACTGTTTGCAGGTACCTGTTTCAGTCACGTGGTCTCTCCAGACACAACTTCTTCATCATGCTCTTTAAGACTCTATTGACTCTCTCACAAAGTTCATTACATCTGGGGTTATACAGGGTGGCAAAGAGCTGCCTAATGCTGATGAGTCTGCACACCTCTTGCATCACTTTTGAGATAAATTGGATTCCTTTGTCACTCGTGGCTTCTTTTGAAAAGCCTACTTTGCAGAACACTCCCAGTAGGGCTTCTGCTACTCTCTCCATCTCTGTCTTTGGCAGTGCTATGGCTTTAGATAACGTGTCACATAGCCAACAACTTTCAGCTCGTACTGGTTGTCCTTGTTGAATACAGGTACCAGTGGTCCAATCAAGTCTACAGCTACTTTGCTGAATGGCTCTTCTACGAGAGGAATCTCACCCAATGGCATCTTGGCCACCTTCATACTGGTACTGTCCTTTGGTAGATGTAACATGACCCACAGAATCTGGTCACATCCCCAATGACCCCACACCAATGGAAGTTGCTGGTACTTCTGTTTACTGTCTTCTTTGCTCCTAGGTGTCCTCCCACAATTGACTCATGAGCCACTTCATCACGTGGGTCCGGTATTCTGTTGGTACTATTATGTGTTTAACTTCCCAGTAGAATCACTTTGATAGATCTGGTAAAACACTCCCTTCCATTCCTTCTATTCTGTAGGTTCCTTCCACCTGGTCTTGTGCTTGACTTTCTTCCAGGTGTTGTGTCAAAGTTTCTACAGTGAAGGGTCTTTCATCTGTGCTTTCTTCAGTTCCTATAGACCTACATACGGGATGTCACCCTTTGAGACCTGCAGGGGCTTGATTCTTGCTTGCTTTTCTTCTCTTGGCTCTAGTGGTGACTACAGATGCCTCATCAGTCTTCTTTCTGTCTGGTTTCTCCAAATTTCTACTGCCTGGTATATTGACAGTCACCAAGCCATAGATGAGTGCCTTCATACACTTGGCCTCAAGGTCTTTCATGTAGTATGGAGTGTTCACCTTTATTCTTGCTATGAGAAACTTTCTCAGTCTCATCAGTCGGTACACACAGATGTACCTTGCCCATTATCTGGTCTTCAGATATTAGACTGGTTCTTACTGATGTACTGTTGCACCCAGTATCTCGTAAGACTTTCATTTTCTTGTCTCTGATATAGCCTTCACTTACTGGCATGTTGTGGTTCGTTGACACCTCTCAAACTTTGTTACATGCTCTGATAACCACTGGCACTGTTTATCCTTCCACTGACTTGAGCTGACCATCAATCATGTAATGTTTAATTATGGTGATATCACTTTCCTTTTGTATGAATCTGACAAGTTGTCTTCATTCTGTTTCTTCTAGTAGAAACACTCTTGGTAACATTCACTCTTTCCTTGTTTCTTTCCAGCACCATCTTTGTGGGTAGCTTCAGCTGCTTTATGTTGAAATTTCTGCTGCTGCTTGTTGGTGACAGACAACTCTCTTCTACGTTTTGTCTGTTGGCTTCTTCTCACCTTTGATGGCATCCTGCTTCTGATCAGCCACCCCTGGTTTCGACTTTAACTGAATATTCTTGGACTTGCCAGTTATACTCCCTCCATGGGCTTCCACACTCTTCTGATAGTTTGGTCATCTCGTCCAAATTTTGCAGTGCTCTCTTCATTAGGAACAGTGGCATTTCAGTGGAGCACGTGATCATGAACTATTCTGATATTAGTAGATCTGCCAGTCGTTAAAAACTATCTTCACACTTTACCATGTCAGTCCATCTTGTGAATTATCACTGTAGATGTACCACAAAGTGAAATACAATTTCTCCAATGTTAGATTTGACTTCACTGAACTTCCAGAGAAAGCCTTCTTCGGTCAGTTTATAGCATTTCAGCAAGGTTACTTTCAACTTGTCGAGTCCATGGCACCTCCCGATGCCATGCTCACATACATTTGTAGGCCTTTTCCTGTGAGAATGGGGCTGAGACAGACTGCCCAGTTACCTTTGTCCCAGTTCTGACTTTGGGCAAACCTTTCATACCTCTCCAAGAAAGCATCTATATTGTCAACTTGGGTCAACTGACCCTGACACCATTGTCATTCTAGGGTCCTCTGTAGGGTGAACTTGCCGATTTCAAATTCTGCCCTTATTTTCTCTATTTCCAGTCTCTTCTCTCCTTCCTTTTCTTTTTTCTCTTTTTGGGATTGTGTTTCATGCTCATGTTCTTCTTTCTTCTTTTCTCTTCATCCTCTTGTTGTTTATCAAACTCTCGTAGATCACTATCTTTGAACCCAAGTCGCTTCCCTTTCTTTATCCAGTCAGTGGCCATGGTTATATAGTGTGACTGTGACCTCTACAATATATTTCGCCACCACTACAGCTGTGCGTGTGTATATAGGCATATTTGCCACTGTTGCTTATGTCTTCTTCTACTACCGTTTACTACTGTAAATCCTGGCTGGCTCGCCACTGTCAGGTTCTGTAAGGTTTTTACGATATTTCTGCACACATATTACCACAGTTAGCATGTTTCTTGTCTGGTTTTGTAAGGCCGGATTCTTCACAGTAGGTGTCTGTGATTTGTTTGCAATAAATTTCAACCATAAACAAATGGCAACACAGTTCGTTTGTTTTAAAATAATAATTAGAAATAAATCAAACATATATATATACAAATGTTCGTTACGCTGATGGTTACCACAGTGGTATCCAGAGCTTAAAATAATTATTTTTCGTTAAAGTCCACAATTACTTAAGAACACCCTTTGACAAGACAAATTTTTTCTTATCTACTCTGTCATTACAATACAGTCTGTATATAAAGCATAAAATCTATATTACTGGCAAAAGGTTCAGTATAGTAGAACACTATTGTTATGTATATTGGGATTGTGAAAAGCTTTTTATAACATACGTTTCCAAATTTATTGGCCCAGCATGGCCAGGGCGCTTGACTCGCAGTCTGAGGGTCGAGTGTTCGAATCCCCTTCCCACCAAACATGCTGGCTCTTTTAGCCGTGGAGGTGTTACAACGTGACGGTCAATCCCACTATTCGTTGGTAAAAGAGTAGCCCAAGAGTTGGCGGTGGGTGCTGATGACTAGCTGCCTTCTCTCTACTCTTTCACTGCTAAATTAGGGACGGCTAGCGCAGATAGTGCTCGTGTAGCTTTGCGCGAAATTCAGACTAAATCAAACAAACTCAACATTAGAATTTATTATTGTTAAAATAATTTACGTAGTGTCGTTATTCTAAGTTATTTAGGTTGGTACAGAAGTTGAGTACCTTCGAGTATGAAATAGAACTGTATAGTAGTAGTAGTATTTTTTGATTTCCTTTGTTTAGTATTAAGTATTATTATATATTATTAAGTATTAAGTCTATGACTGTCAGAATGGATTGAATAGTATAACAATTTTAATCACTCTGTTTGGTCGTCTTGGCAACTGCGAAAGCCAGTTTGGCGTGTTCTCCCAGATGACTCTTACGTAGGTAGCGCATGCTATAATATCGGCTGTGATCATGGATTGCGAAGACACATTTAGTCAACTGGATACGTCTCATCAAGAATTCCTTTTAAATAAATACTGGTATTTTTAATATAGTTTCGAATTATACCTGAGAAGACCTACAGAATAGCTTTCTGTGCAAAGCGCAAGAAGTATCTGAATCGTAAAAACGATTGTCTGTGGAATGGCTGTCATTTATCCCTAGTTTTTAGGACATATAGATATACATACGTGTTTACGGACAGTCAGATAGATAATGAATATATCTTTTTTTTTCATAGAGAAGAATTTAGAGAGACGACACGATTATTATGCCTTATATGAGAGATACGAATCTTGACAGTTTGTATAAACGCATTTTAATTAGGTAAACTTATACGACTATCTCAGTATAAAATGATTATTTGTTATATTAAAAAAATAAGGAAAACTTTTGGTGATTACAAAAGGGATTTCTTTTGATTGTTCAGTGAATCAGATCAGGGATCAAAGAATTTGACGTGTCACTGTCCAGAGATGTAGCACACGTCACATACATTTAATAGAACTTCAAGAAGTTGTCGCTAGGAGTATGTAGTTTTATCACAACTTCGGTTTCTTGATTATTTTATAAAACAATGAACTGAAGTTGAAGGGTTTATTTATCCTAAAAAAACCCTCAAAAACTGACTAGAACTGACTTCATGTTCAAAAATAATTTACTCAACAAAAACGAGGCCGTCCGATGAGTAGACCATCAAAACATTTCACACATGAGTAGACCATCAAAACATTTCACACATGAGTAGACCATCAAAACATTTCACACATGAGTAGACCACCAAAACATTTTACACATGAGTAGACCACCAAAACATTTTACACATGAGTAGACCACTAAAACATTTCGCACATGAGTAGACCACCAAAACATTTCGCACATGAGTAGACCACCAAAACATTTCACACATGAGTAGACCACCAAAACATTTCGCACATGAGTAGACCACCAAAACATTTCGCACATGAGTAGACCACCAAAACATTTTACACATGAGTAGACCACCAAAACATTTCACAAACCACCTCATTTGGTGGTTGGGGCGGAGATATGGAAGATGTATTATAACTATTAGAAATAGAAATTTAACAAATACATTTGTGTGTTATAAATATGGAAACAAGAAAAACCACGAGAAACGGTACTACAAAGCTTTCTTGATATTAGTGAAAAACCCTGTGCATTTCATAAAGTCTGTTTCTTTGGTTTTTAATACTTTATTATATAATTGTGAATAATTTTGATAAAGTCTGTGTAACTGTAAAACACACTAATATGTTGTTATATCATTATTAATAGTTTGTTCTCAAGGGATATTTTAAGTGGATATTTTTGAATTATTAATAACAAATTACATCATTTTTGTGACTAATTTGGAGCTCTAGTTTTCAATCTTCATATTTGAAATTATCCCAAAGTTTAGGGTAAAGGGAAATGAATACTTGTATATATGCTTAACTTTTAAGCAGATAAACCGAACCAATAATAATCATTCCTATACCACAGGTAACCCTTTTAATGAAGGAAATCGTTATGTAAAAAGCAAAAGTTTTCATTACGCCCTCAGACTTATCGCTAAGCCATCAGGAAATAAACAAATAAAGTGTAACAAATAAATACATTAACATGCTTTTATATTGAAGTATTTCCTAAAACTTGATCAATCATTTGTTTTAAAACACGATACTCCATTAAAAAGTGAATCTTAAGAAAATTATGCGTAAAACTCAGTATTTATTTTCTTTTGACGAAACCGTTATGCATTTCCTTCTTCTCGTGTGATTGAAGCGACTCTTTCAATTTAACATCCTACTGGCTCGGCGGCAAGTTCCAAGTCTTACAACTCTAAAAGTGTGGATACCCCCAAATGGAATAACGCAAATAGCCCCCTCTAGCGCTTAAACATCAATAAACAAATTATCAGCTTAATTCCTGTTGTTTCCCATTATTTTAATGACGTAGCTTTATTACGCTATTTTGGTAACTTTAATGCTGTACCCTTCATAAAAAAACTGTTTTAATGGTTCGCTAGAAAATCTGCTAATGCCAAGGTATCTAATCACTTTACCTCTGTCTTTTTCGCGGATATTGTAAATTAGGTAAAACTATCATTACTTGAGTAAGGAAACATATTACGCTAATAGGTTGGCAAACAACGATTTATAAGCATAATGAAGTGTTTTGTTAATGTTTCGACAGAACATTGGTCCACTTATTTTGTTTACTTTCTACCTTTTATTTCTCAGTTTATTTATTCATTTTCTAACGAAAGTTAAGTTCAACAACACTTAAGCCATCTCTCCTTCTACACGTTAAGTTCAACAATACTTAAGCCATCTCTCCTTCTACGACGGCATTTGGAATTCTCCGGCTTTTTTCCTCTTGTTCCTTCCTTTCACAGAGGAGAGTTCCGGGTGAAACAAGAATCAAGCCAGTTAATTTTCTCCCCACCAATTAGAGAGCGGAGCGAAGATGGATCGACTGATTTCTGAGCATTCCTGCTTATCCTAAACCTAAACACCTGCCATGATGGATCGACTGATTTCTGAGCATTCCTGCTTATCCTAAACCTAAACACCTGCCATGATGGATCGACTGATTTCTGAGCACTCCTGCTTATCCTAAATCTAAACGTCTGCCATGATGGATCGACTGATTTCTGAGCATTCCTGCTTATCCTCAACCTCAGGAATGCTCAGAAATCAGTCGATCCATCATGGCAGGTGTTTAGGTTAGGATAAGCAGGAATGCTCAGAAATCAGTCGATCCATCATGGCAGGTGTTTAGGTTTAGGATAAGCAGGAATGCTCAGAAATCAGTCGATCCATCATGGCAGGTGTTTTTTATCCTAAACCTAAACACCTGCCATGATGGATCGACTGATTTCTGAGCAGTACTTCTCTCCTAAAACTTAACACCTGCCATGAAATGATTATGATGATGATCGTTTTTTTTTACAACTAAACAGTTTATTATTGTTAAGTAAACTAAACTCATCTTTGGTTAGCCCTCTTAAGATTGGAATACTGTCGCTTCGCAAGTTTCAATCGGGCTAAAATAAGTCACTTAATTTCTTTGTGTTGAAGAAAAGATTCACATTTTTTTTAATAGTACACCCTCCCCCTCTCACTTTGAAGTGCCGGCTACACTGCTCATTCCTAGATATTAATCCAGATATTAAAGCTGTAGCTCTTTCATAACATGCAAACAGATATATCTATATTCAGATATATTCATAAAACGTTAGTACAGGTTGTCTTTACACGGTTAGACTTTTTACGTGAAAAAAGTTTATCCAACTGTGAACAACGCTAATCTCACTCATTGGCTGTTACACGTGGTTAGGGCTAGTGATGGCGTGCCATCTTCTATTTATAATTAGTACATTAGGTAATTATTTAAGTACTTTTTCACAAGGTCTGACTTGACAAACATATGTAGAAATAGTCAAATAGAAAAATTTCTTGAGTAATGAAACTTGTCTCCTAACGTTACTAACATGGCTTTCTGGAAAATCTTGTCAAATGTCAAAATTTGTACTCGAATATGGGTCCAAGTAATGTTAATACTTTGATAGATTGTTTAGGCAGAGTCTTCATAATGAGTAAACTGGAATGGACGACAACTGACTGTTGTAAAAAAACACACAAGTGTAGAGGTGAACGTTACGAAAATATTCTGTCTTCAGATCCAAGACGAAAGACTTTCGAAACGTCGTCCTCTACACTTGTATCTTTTTTACAACAGGCAGTTGTCATCCATTCCAGTTTACTCATCAATACGAATGCTTTCTTCACATACTTTATTCGATGATTCTCCAGCGTAGTTTTCCAGACATTGCAGTATCTCTGTTCTTCTGGAAAAACCGGTCTACTGAGATGGAGCATTCAACAATAACAACGACAATTTCCTTTCACATGCCATCTTTATGTTCTTGAAGTACATTATCTGGAGTACTAAATGTAGCTGTAGAAAACTATTGACATTTCTTGAAGTACATTATCTGGAGTACTAAATGTAGCTATAGAAAACTATTGACATTTCTTGAATAGCTACATTTAGTACTCCAGATAATGTACAAGAAAACTATTGACAGTTCGTGAAGTACGTCATCGGAGAATCTAAATCAATTTAAAACTGAAGGCATCTTAAAACAACTTTATTAGGTAATTTAGATCGAATGTCACTGATAGTTATAAGGAAATCTCTATTGAATAAAACCTAAAGACATCTTGGTAATCATGTACTACAGTTATAACAGAACTCGACTTTGGAAGGAATTCTGAAACAGATGAAAACTAGGGAAATCCCTAACATTCCATTAGTAGGCAAATAACAATCAGATAAAAACTAGAGATATCTAGATTCTAGAATATAGTTAAAATACACTCAAGTAAGCGCTTTCACTGGGAAATCAGGACTATATTTATATATAACTACTTACGTTTCTACTTAGTTAGAAAAAAAATACATCTTGGACAATTTACTTGAAATATTACTCGCGCTTTCTGAATGCCATTAGATTTGATTTAAACGCTGCAGAAGTTTAGCACCAGTCATAGCATATGCTCTCCTTCCTCCAGTTATGGCGTCCTGTCGGTGCGCGATATAGGTGCAATAGCATTTTAAAATTCAGAAGTAAAAATTTACTTAGTTACTTGCAGTAAGCTAAATCAGATAGATAAAGATATAAGTGGATTGATAAATAAAGTAACTAGGAGTTAAAGCTCATGTTTCTTATCTCTTATCATGAAGCATGTTATTTTCTTAATGAAAATATGCGCGCGCTGGCCCACGTGAAATCACGTGGTTTAAAAGTACAATTACCCGGAATAAAACCTTTAACAATAATAAACTAACAGTGCAAGCAAAATAACAGTGTTTTAGGATGACTTTGCTGAAGCTTTTCAACTGAGAAAAAATAGTTCAGCGACTGGAAAGTTTCTTCACCTCTGAAATGAACATCAAAAAGTAATGCAGCATTTATATCTTACTTAACTTGTTTATGCTCAACTTAATTCATTATATTCTACATCGCCAGGATCTTTATCAGTTCTGTACGCAATACCCTAAAATGTGGTGTTTACAGAACTTTCTTGTTGTCGTTTGTTTTATTTATCCATGAATCTACAAATCTAAAACAAGCTGCGTGTAACGCGTTCTTACACACTGGAACGTGACATTTAAAAAAAATAACTGGTCCTAGTTTGTTGTTCACATCTTTAAAATCTAATTTATTAATCATTGTCTCGTGTTTATTGAGCTATTGTCTAAGTTCCATGAATTACACACATTTCTGAACACACATTCTCGAACATTTTTTTCTTCTAAATAGCTTAATAACAGGCTGTTAAAAACAAAATACATAAGAGAAAAAATAACAAAAATTATTGAAGCCTTGGTACGTATACTCACAACTAAATTTAGGTCTTTTTAGTGTATATCTTTCTTTTTTATGTATGGTTACATATTTTTATGCATCCATGTAGAAAGGTACTATATTTTGTCATGTTCAGTTTCATAATCTCAAAGCCTGATACGGTTTAGGATAATCATTGTTCCAGGCCTGTTTTTTTTTGGAGTTTAATTTATCAGCTTGTCTGTTCTTTTCTACGGTATGTAACAGCATTCCTTTAAGTATTGTAAAATAGATTTTGCTCGAGAAGAGTTCTTAAGATTAGGACTAACAATATAGCTTCAGATATAGTGATATAACAAGAGGGAATCTTCAATAGCCGCGGTACTTAATTATTTTTGGCAGCATTAGAGTAAGTTAATCTGTGAGACCTCTTTTCCCTTTTTATTAGCTATATTTTTATGCGCCATGAATACCAAGCGTGGGGGCACGTATATTCGATTTTATTACTCATCAGGATTTCTACTAGCCTACCCTCAAATTGAAATTCTTTTAGGCATGATTAGAATATATTAATTTATGAGACCCTGGACGTGTTCAAATACATTAATCGAAAGGGTATGACCTCCTGAGCCCAAAACTGTAATTAGATCTCAAATAGGCCAAGAGATGACGGAGCTATGAGCTTAAAGTTTGTACTTGAAAAAAAACAAACTCGGAGCCATTCTATGAGCCGCTATGCTTTGCTTTTCTTATTTGAGTTTGTTTGTTTGAAGATAAGTACAAAGCTACACAATAGGCTATCTGTGCTCTGCCCATCACGGGTATCGAAACCTGGTTTCTAGGGTTGTAAATCCGTAAACATACCGCTGTGATACTGGGGGGGGGGGGCTACTTATTTGAGAGCTGAAAAAATTAAGATATCATTAGAATTGAATAAGACTTGCTATTTTATTTCCAGTGATTCACTTTTTAAAGAACAGTGCATAGATACATTCATATGTTTCCCAGAACTTGCGTCTTGTTCACATCTCCGAGCCAAGGAGATTTTCACTGATCTGAAACAATATCCACGTATAATTGTCTTTTCAGATTTGTTAACAACTTTTCTTCAGTGTTTTTTGACACAACTTACTTGTTACGTGATGATGTGTAAATCAAAACTCTACTTTTATCTCTATATATATCTTTGATAAGGATGAACTAATATGATTTCCTTCTACAGATACAGAGGCAGTCTGACTGCAACAAGGGTGATTATGATCAATTAGCACCGTAACTGTTGAACTAAAAACGAACTAAAATATTTCCTGACAACAACTTCAACAATTTGAAGCACGTAACTAGAGTTTCCCACTGGCATTCCACCAGAAGCGTTCATCTGGAATGATTTCTATAAACTGATGTTTGTTGATTCAGATTGGCTTTCATATCTTTCCGGGTTCTTATATGGTGTTTAAGCAGAATATTCGTATAAATTGGAACAAAGACAGTTAGACGACCTACTCACATGATGGCAATGAAGTTTGTTCTTAAGAAGTTCTAGTTTATGAGGATTTTTTTTCTTTAAAAAAAAAAAGGAGGAAGATGCCCTGATTTCTTGACAAAAGAGAGATAGGAGCAT
Organism: Limulus polyphemus; assembly: GCF_000517525.1. Taxonomy (NCBI): domain Eukaryota; kingdom Metazoa; phylum Arthropoda; class Merostomata; order Xiphosura; family Limulidae; genus Limulus; species Limulus polyphemus. The sequence goes on along the minus strand of NW_013670995.1, from coordinate 30,092 downwards.
GAAAACTCAGGAAAGAGTATTTCCAAATTCCCATCACTAGGTAAGTAAACTTTGTTGGGTGTTATTTAAAAATTATTAAAACAAGTTGGAAAACGTTTTAAATTTTAATGAAACGTATTTAGGTTACCATTTTTCTAAACAATAAAGATTTAAGCATTTACCTCCTCTGTTTGGAGAAGATCCGGCATGGCCAAGTGGTTAGGGCTCGACTCGCAATCTGAGCGTCGTGGGTTCGAATCCTCGTCCCACTAAACATGCTCGCCCTTTCAGCCGTGGGCGCGTTATGATGTGATGGTCAATCCCACTATTCGTTGGTAAAAGAGTAGCCCAAAGGTTGGCGGTGGGTGGTGATGACTAGCTGCCTTCCCTCTAGTCTTACACTGCTAAATTAGGGACGGCTAACGCAGATAACCCTCGTGTAGGTTTGCGCGAAATCCATAACAAACAAACAAACGGTTTGGAAGAAGTATGGAAATATTCGCAGTTCGTAGGAATTAATATAAATGAGTTTGTTTGTTTGTTTGTTTTGAATTTCGCGCAAAGCTACACGCCAACCATTGGGCTACTCTTTCACCAACGAATAGTGGGATTGACCGTCACATTATAACGCCCCCACGGCTGAAAGGGCGAGCATGTTTGGTGTGACGGAGATTCGAACCCGCGACCCACAGATTGCGAGTCGAGCGCCCTAATCACCTGGCCATGCCGAGCTTACAATAAACAGTTATAGTCACGATTCGTTGAAGGATTTACCTAGAGATTTTACGTTCTATTGTTCTAAACTTTGTGTCTGTCCGTGAATAATTTCTGCTTATATTTCTTTATTTATATATGCATCTGACTTGTTACTAAAAAATAAAATACACGTAGATTTGAACATTAAAATACAGCATAATATTTTGTTCGTATCCTGTGATCTACGCCTTCCCCTTTCGTATGTATTCGTGACTATACCAGTACCTTTCGTAAATATGTCTGCTTTTATCTTTCATAAATACTTATGTATCCAAATGTGTATCCTTTTACAACCATTCGTGTGTGTACGCCTAACTATGTATTCGTTTATCATCCACTTTCTCTAACCAACAATTAATGTTTAAGTCTCTACGTTTTTCTGCACCTCATGTGTGCATGTTTATATTTCTAATTAACCTTTTCATTTACATGTGTTTAGTCCATTGGTTTTGGTATATAATATATAAATTTGACTTCATTATGGTCAGTTTTTGAACTGTATGAGGAAAAAAATAACTTCTATGAACGGTGAAAAACTATAAGCACAGCGCTTGACTACATTAACAAACGGTAAAAACCAACAATTGGGGTCTGTAATTGGTGTGTGGGCTTGCACACCTAATCAAAAACCCCTTAGGTGTGGAAAAATGGTGCGGCCAAGAAAGGATAGAGACTGCGACTTAAAGGAATGAAATCAAAATAGGCGGCCAAACTGGTAGCTACAGTTATAGCATTGATAATAATTGTACAGCAAATATTCATTCATTAGTTAGCTAGGCCACGTATTCTGTTTTACCCACCATCATGCCCCAAGCTGAACAAAAAACGCGGCCTGACTAACTAATGAATGAATATTTACCGTAAAGTAATGGTCCAGTAGAGCACATCTACTGAAACTATGTAATACTTTGTATTATCACAGTCCGATCTACAGAAAGTGAAAAATTCATTCCTGTTAATAACACGCAGTGTGTCCTGCAGGTTGTTTTCGCCGCCAACAACACTACTGTGCGTCTTCATATATCTGTCATGAAGTAAACATAAAAGGAAGGTTAGAGAGTGTAGAATCCATGTTATATATTATATTGTACTCAATCTTAATAGTTTCGTCAGAGTTTAATTTAGAATACAGATTTATGAAAACTATTTTGTTCTCAATCTTTTCTCTCAAAGCTATTGAAACAACATCAGTTAACCTAGGACTGATACATTAGGAGGAGCTTGTTCCTTGTACAAGACTGTTGTAATCTCGTTATATTCTTAGACGTTAATATAAACAGTTCCTAACAGGCTAAAATAAATCAAAAGCAAAAGCAGTGGCACAATGGTATGTCTGCGGACTTGCAACGCTAGAAACCGGGTTTCGATACCCGTGGTGAGCAGAGCACAGCTAGCCAATTGTGTAGCTTTGTGCTTAATTACAAACATTGTGTGAATAAAGAATTTCAAAGGTCCATTTAAATTTACTAAGGATTAAAAATACTGTTCAGAGTGCTTTTAATTTTGGATTAAACAAGATATCGTTTTAAGTATGGCCGCATATTACTCCATGATTAGAAAACTAGCGGGAAGATAAGCAAACAATATTAACATTGTAGGTTGGGTAAAAAGACTCAGAGGCAGAACAAATACAAAATATAAGTAGTGTATCCAACTATATAGATTCAGATTTGTCCATAGTTGTGTTGTTAAACAACAATCGATATTGGGATTCATAACGACAGCTATTACATACCATACTTTACAACGACAACTATTACATACCACACTTCATAACGACAGCTGTTACATATCATACTTTACAACGACATCTATTATATACCACACTTCATAACGACAGCTATTACATACCACACTTCATAAGGACAGCTATTACATACCACACTTCATAAGGGCAGCTATTACATACCATACTTCATAACGACAGCTATTACATACCACACTTCATAACGACAGCTATTACATACCACACTTCATAAGGGCAGCTATTACATACCATACTTTACAACGACAGCTGTTACATACCATACTTTACAACGACAGCTGTTATATACCACACTTCATAACGACAGTTATTATATACCACACTTCATAACGACAGTTATTATATACCACACTTCATAACGACAGTTATTATATACCACACTTCATAACGACAGTTATTACATACCATACTTCATAACGACAGCTGTTATATACCATACTTTACAACGACAGCTGTTACATACCATACTTTACAACGACAGTTATTATATACCACACTTCATAACGACAGCTATTACATACCACACTTCATAACGACAGCTATTACATACCACACTTCATAACGACAGCTATTACATACCACACTTCATAAAGACAGCTACTACATACCACACTTCATAACGACAGCTATTACATACCACACTTCATAACGAATAATAACTTTCGTTATGAAGTATGGTATGTAATAGCTGTCGTTATGAAGTGTGGTATGTAATAGCTGTCGTTATGAAGTGTGGTATGTAATAGCTGATACCACACTTCATAACGACAGCTATTACATACCACACTTCATAACGACAGCTGTTACATACCACACTTCATGTCACCCTACTGTGACAACTGTGATTGCACTTGTGTTATTCTATCAGAATAATAGAATATTTTAACTATAAATCAATGGTGTTGCCAGCATCAACATTCAATCTGTTAGATGCTTTGTTCCTGTCATGCATCCATTCCAACAGAAACAACAACAACATCTCAGAATATATAGATAAAATATATAACACGAACTACCGGATTATATACGACGAATAACACTACACATTTATCTGTCTTTACATTGTCGTTTCTTTAAAACCAAAATCGTGTGTTTTAAAACACGCCAAGTATTTTACTATTTGCTTAATGACTGACAATAAAATGTTTGTTATTATCCTGAAGTTAAAAAAATCCTGTATTGAAATTCACAAAATAATTACGGACCAGACGAGTTGATGGTAAAAACCGGTAATGTGAAAAAAGTAACCCGGAATGTTCCGAATAAATTCATGCGCTCGACAAATAACTTTATGCACCGACAGAGCTTGACGGAAAATCGCACAGGAACGAAAGTATGTATAATTTTGTGTAATGTTGTGTTCCAATAATATGTATCACAATTGTACTGATCCTTACTCTCTTCTATTTCAACGAATTTCACGTTTCATTAAGTTTCGAAGTATGTGAACATGCTATTCACATTGCCAGTAACATAGATCTAGACGATTCCAGAACATTACGTTTTAATACAGATTTTAGATTGTTCGTACAACATTAGAAAAACAGTTTCAAACATGATACAGGTCAACAATGAATACAATCAACGCTAGTTGTTCTGTTTCTGTGTTGTGAAGTAGTTAATGCGAGCGTAATGATACATGTATATTAAGATAAATATAAATGTTTAGATACAGAAAAGGATAAACTATATAACTACTAATTGCCTAGAAGCACTTTTCATGAGAGGTCGGGCCGAACGCGTGGGACTACGGATTCGAGGCTCGCAACCCGTTACTCGAAAAAAAAACAACAAAAAAACAACAACAACAGAAAAAAAAACGAAAGAAATTCGCACTCAGCATTTTGGAGCGCCGGTGCGTTATAGGAGTGACAGCCAAATCCTAGTATTCGATTACAGTAGTTCACGAGTTAGCGGTGGGTGGTGTTGACTAGCCGCCTTCCCTTTAGTTTTTCACTTCAAAATTAGGGACTGCTAGTGCAGATAGCCCTCGTGTAGGTTTGGGTAAAGTTCAACAACAGCATGGGAAGTGACGTTTCGAACATTTGTCCACTCACGGGACTAGACTCAACTATTATTCTTGTTTTTTAATTAAGTTCATAATAATGATATGATTGGTTCGCAATAGCTTTGGTGACCCTTGCTTTTGTTTATGATTTGATGGGTTTGCACGAGATTTGAAAGCACTTATCTTTAGTTCATAATGATAATGATTTAATAGGTTTACAAAACATTTGTTGAATTTTATATTTAGTTTATAATGACACTGGTTTGACAACTTACAAAAGATTTAGCGATTTTTATCTTTAGTTTATAATGACACTGGTTTGACAACTTACAAAAGATTTAGCGATTTTTATCTTTAGTTTATAATGACACTGGTTTGACAACTTACAAAAGATTTAGCGATTTTTATCTTTAGTTTATAATGACACTGGTTTGACAACTTACAAAAGATTTAGCGATTTTTATATTTAGTTTATTTTCATGGGTTTGCAAGAGGTTTGTCGACACAAGTAAGACATTAATTGAGGTAGGAATTATGATTATTTCAACAAACCAGAACCAATTTTAGAGTAAGCAAATACGATGATCTTTTTTTTCTAACTATACCTATAAATATCCTTCAAATTTCACAAGTAGCGCTAAACAGGTTATTAATGAACACAAACCTCGTGCATCAAACCGAAATAATACACATTTTCGAACCTTTGTTCGTTACTTGCAGTTATCGAGTTGCGAAATTCATGTCCCAAGTAATAGCCCCCCCCCCCAGTGACACAGCGGCATGTCTGCGGATTTATACCGCTAGAAACATTTTAAATAGATCGAGAAGGTCAACAGACAAAGAATTTGGGTTCCACACACACACTGTCAGATGACGAAAAAGTCCAGCACGTAACAATTTGCAATTCATTGAAAACCAGGCATGAGAAAGAACCATTTCTTCACCGGATTGTTACAGGGAATGAAAAATTGGATATTTATGTCAACACCAAGCGCAAGAATCAGTGGCTTAGCCCTGGCATGAACTCAATTCCGACAGCCAAACCATGTCTACACACGCAGAAAGTCTTGTTGTCTGTTTGGTGGGACAGAACCGGCATAATTCACTTTATTGAAATCGAATCAGACTATAACTGCAGACCTTTATTGTCAACAATTGGACTGTTTCTACCAGGCTCTCATTGAAAAACCGCCAACACTGATCAACAGAAAAGGGTTCATTCTGTAGCATGACAATGCGAGACCACATTCTGCAAGAATGACTCAGAACAAGATCAAAGATTTGGATTGGGAAGTCCATACTCTCCTCACATTCCTCCTTCTGATTACCATTTGCTCAGATCTACGCAACACTTTCTCAGTGATAACACTTTCAGAAATATTGATGGCATCAAAATTGATCTTGTAGAATTCTTTGTCTCAAAGAAAGCTTCCTTCTATCAACGAGAAATTGAAAGATGACACATTTTCATTAATAATAATTGATACTATGAAACGGATTGAAAATAAATTCTTACCTTTAAAAACATCTTTACTTTATAAGGAAAACGAACGACATTACTTTTCGGTACCCTAATATCTACAACAGTGACCAGTTTACCAAGATGGTGCTCCTATTCGTTCAGCACGAGCCACAAAACGATGGTGTGAAGGTCAGGGCAATACAAATCTCCTTCGCCAAGTTAATGGCCAGATATGAATCCCATCAAACATGTGCGTTCCCTTCTTAGCAGTTCCATTAGACAGCATTCCAAACAACCAACAGGTCCAGAGTCCAGGTCTTTTAAATGCGACCAGTAACTGTACTTCTAGTTTAGATATTGCAAAGGGCAGACCCACTAAATTCTATTAGTAATCATGTACTTTTTGCTTCATGTTTGTTAGTTAAAATATTCGGCATTATTTATAAAGTGTGCCTATTTATTTATTGGTAGGCTGGGTATATTAGAGGCTACTAACAATTATAGTTAAAGAAGGCTTAATGTGAATATATAAGTACTTAATTTTATTTACAAAACAAAAAAATTACCGCCCATATTTTTATTCGTTAGTAACGTTATTATTTTATCTTGCAAACCTTATAAGGTAATATTTGAAATAAAGTTAATATCGTATTAACATGAACAATAAAAGTAAGTTTACTTTGCGTACATAATTTATTAACATTAATAATAAAAGTAAGCTTACTTTGCGTACATAATTTATTAACATTAACAATAAGAGTAAGCTTACTTTGCGTACATAATTTATTAAAATTAACAATAGAAGTAAGCTTACTTTGCGTACATAATTTATTAACATTAACAATAAGAGTAAGCTTACTTTGCGTACATAAGTTATTAACAATAAGAGTAAGCTTACTTTGCATACATAGTTTATTAACAATAAGTTTAAGCCTACTTTGCATACATAATTTATTAACAATAAGAGTAAGCTTACTTTGCATACATAGTTTATTAACAATAAGTCTAAGCTTACTTTGCATACATAATTTATTAACAATAAGAGTAAGCTTATTTTGCATAGATAATTTATTAACAATAAGAGTAAGCTTATTTTGCATAGATAATTTATTAACAATAAGAGTAAGCTTACTTTGCATACATAGTTTATTAACAATAAGAGTAAGCTTACTTTGCATACATAGTTTATTAACAATAAGAGTAAGCTTACTTTACATACATAATTTATTAACATTAACAATAAAAGTAAGTTAACTGGCCATACCTTTAGCTCATTAATGTTCTTAATAAAATTATAATTACTTCCGTGCTTTAAGGTTCCGCATCAGAAAAGCGCGAAGAATATAACGAAAGTTCGTAACTTGACCACACCCCGTTTGATAGGCCTTCCTGGCTTTGTTTTGAGAGTACAGGAGCCGTAGTGGGCAGTGGATGAGAAAGGTGCAAAAAACAAAACAAAACCATCTTCAACACCAACTGTCAAAGACTTTTATCTCTTTCATACTTCTTTATAACAAGCTGCCAACTTTGAATTTATCTGTAGACGAAAGGAAAGCTCGAAAAATCTAATAATACCTTAACGGACTATTACTAGAAACTTTAGTAGGTAAGCGGTCAAAAATTACAGACTTACAATGTACAGATAATAGTAGGTGAGTACACAATACAGTTTAAATAATGTTAAAGATAATAGTAGGTGAGTACATTTACACTGTATTGTGTACTCACCTACTATTATCTTTAACATTATTTAAACTGTATTGTGTACTCACCTACTATTATCTTTAACATTATTTAAACTGTATTGTAATCTAAAGGATAATAGTAGGTGAGTACACAATACAGTGTAAATAATCTAAAAGATAATAGTAGGTGAGTACATAATACAGTGTAAATAACCTAAAAGGATAATAGTAGGTGAGTACACAATACAGTGTAAATAATGTAAAAGATGATAGTAGGCGAGTACACAATAAAGTGTAAATAATGTAAAATATGATAGTAGGTGAGTACAGAATACAGTGTAAATAATGTAAAATATGATAGTAGGTGAGTACACAATACCATGTAAATAATCTAAAAGATAAAGCAGGTGAGTACACAATACCGTGTAAATAATCTAAACGGTGGTTTAGATCCACTAAAGAGGAACATCACCAATTTTATATGGGTACAAGTAAGAAACATTAAACATGGCGGGCAAATCGTTTATTGCCTGTAACTATCGTAAATATGATGGCAACATCCCGATTCTCAGTCTATCCGCTATTACTGTTATTAGCGACAAGTACTTATCCTGTATGGGACAAAGGGTACCCCTACCTGCTATTAGTAGTAGCACACTAATGCTAGTAATAAATTTCCGTTACTAGCAGGATCGAGTGAGATAATACCATCTTTTTGTTTACCGTATTCTCGCTTCTCTTGTTGAACTGGTGTTTCGAGTTTCATGTGTGCTACAGTTTTTTCAAATATCAAAGGACAAATTTACTGTCACAGTCAGAAACAATAGTTCTCGGAACCTATGTAAATATCCTCAAGGGCCTACTTTTTTCCTTGTTATAAGGAATGACCTGTTTATTATCACAAAGAAAAAAAGGCAGACCTCAGACTCCTGAAAGTCTTTTCGGGAGCCTGAAGCTCTTCTTATAAGGAGCGACTATTTATTGTCACAGTGAGAAAAAGGCAGACCTCAGACTCTGTGAAAGTCTCATCAGGGGCCTACAGTTCTTCTTCTACGACTACTTAAGCGGAATATATCAACGTTAAATAATAAAGTAAAATAAATATAGAAAACCATTTTCTTCGATAACAGTTCTTATTCTTTAGGAAATTATCAGTTTTGTCGTTTTTAGTTTCAATACCAAGATTTTACTGGTCTAGGAAAAACAGTTTTTCGGCAACTCATCGCCGTATGAAGGGTAGTAATGACATAATTTGAATTTTTGGTTTACTCTTCAGTTTCAACCGTGACTTTGTCTTTTTAGAGCCGTGCTACTTGATTTCGGAAACGCCATGGATTATAACCAGATTTAGCTGTATAAGTTTACAAGATCCCACTAACCAATATATATATATATAGGCTTATAGACATCGCTAAAAACTATAGGCCTAGGAGTGCTCTAAGAAGAGTATTCTACTTTCATAACGTTACGGTCGTCTGTGCAGCTATTATCAAATGTTTGTTTATCTTGCAACGTGTTATCCTGGGTACATTCCTGTCTGTCTCTGCAGCAACCTGTCTAAGTCATGTTTACCTGTTACCGTGTAGATTCCTGTCTGTCTACATATCCACCTGTCTAACTCATGTCTATGTATTACCGTGTATATTCTTGTCTGTCTGCATATCCACCTGTCTAACTCATGTCTATGTATTACCGTGTATATTCTTGTCTGTCTCCATATCCACCTGTCTAACTCATGTCTATATATTACCGTGTATATTCTTGTCTGTCTGCATATCCACCAG
>NW_013670995.1:16456-19774 GCF_000517525.1 Limulus polyphemus | reverse complement strand
TGCTGTAAGATGTAACTGAAGAAACCTTTAATATTTTCGCCGTGAACTTTGAATGTATAAATTATTTAGGAATTCCAAAAGAAATTTTTCGAAGTATTTTAACTTAAGCTCTTCCTATATTGAAATAAAGGATACTTTATAAGATTTGACTGAGTAACAATGTACACAAAAACTAGCCTTTTTAGCACAGAATGTTCTAAATGTATCGACATAAAGAAGAAGTAAGAACATTTACTATACAGATACAAGAAAGTAAAAGGGTTTGTTTCCAGAGTGGAACTTTAAAACCTGTTATTCTTATTGTTTCGGATTAAATTCCAATTAAAATGTTCCAACAGATGTTTGCTTTTAAACTTTACTCATTACAATAAAGATGTGATCGAGATATTTTTATCATGACGTTTAGAAATAAATTTCCCAAAACTTAAACTTCACATAAAATTCATTATTTACTGGGTATATTTAATATACAAAACGTTACTATTTTCTTTTAGATCCTATCAAAAAACTCTACCGAAAGAATGCAATTACTATAAAAACATGTCGGAATATCTAACGATAAACCGCGTCCTATTGGCGGCAAAAGAAGGAGACCTGGAGGGGCTGGAAACTCTTAGGAATAACCAAGAGCTCGTGTCTGACATTCGCGATGTGTTTGGTGCCACATGTATACATTATGCAGCACGTGGTGGGCACGTAAAGGTTTTAAAATTTTTGGTTGAAAAATGTCGAATAAAAGGTAACGCTCGTTCATTTGTTCGAGCCACTCCCGCCCACGATGCTGCAGTTATGGGTAGAATGAACTCCCTTGAGTGGCTTCTGAAGCACACCGAGTGTAATGTGTGGGACAGAGACAACGATGGCGCTACTGTCTTACAAGTAGCAGCTAGGTAAGTTAAAATTGTATTTTATCAGTTACAATAACATTTCAGGTTGTTGAATTTGGAAAGAAAAAAAAATGATCGTGGAAAGGAAAGTATAAAACCAAGTGATATATCTGAAATACCAACTACAAAGAATTTAATATTTCTAAGCAACTTACCCGGAAACAAACGCCAATTAAATATACACTATACAGCAGATGTTACGTTATAGGCTGCTTAGTCATACCCAGTCACTATTCTTCATTATGATCTGTATATGTTCTTCTACGAATCCTTGTTTGCTTGTGTTTGAATTTCTCGCAAAGCTACACTATGGCTATCTCTAATTCAGCAGTGAAAGACTAGAGGGAAGGGAGCCACCCACCGCCAACTCTTGGGCTACTCTTTTACCAACGAATAGTGGGATTGACCGTTACATAATAACACCCCCAAGGATGAAAGGGCGAGCATGTTTGGTGTGCTGGGGATTCGAACCTGCGACCCACAAATTGCGAGTCGAATGCCCTAACCACCTGGCCATGCCGGGCCCACATATGAAATGCTACATCATTAGACTTCTAGAAATAGAAATAAGCGCGTGATTAGATCATGTACAAAAATATAACATCAACTTCTTTTACTCATGACTTAATAAATTTAAATATAAGCATTGTTAATATAATAAACATAAAACCATCATATTACATAGAAAAATGAAAATAAGTGTATGGTATTCCTAGGTGTACAGAGTTACAAGAGGAAAATAGTAAGTTCTATATAAAACGAGTTTGTCAGAAAATGTATAGTAGGTTTATTCTGAATTTGATTTTACCGACTCGACAGAAAAGAAGAAAAAACAGCACTTGATTTGATAGTAATCATACATGCTCACGGACGAAAGAAGTAAACAAATTTCCAGCATGTTTAAGAAAATTTAGTTTCATATCATGTTTCTAAGACTATGAGTAAGCAAGGAATAGAAGGTAGTTCTAAGCTCACCAGGAACTGGATGTTACTCCTATCTCTGAAAGTAAGCTCTTCTGTCGACTTATTCCTCTTTCCTCTACGTGACAATTCGATCCTGTAGCAAGTGCTACCATAGTAAAGAATGATCTTTTTACCTCTGGCACCGACGTCCACAATGGTACTTACTAGTGATAAACGAATTTGGCTTGTAATTCATCGTCTTCAACTTGAAATCCACCAATATATCTAACTCTGAAGAAAGCATCATTAGAAATGTCAGACCTCAAGTACTAGCAGCTCGTTTAACGAAGCAGAAAAAGGGGTGTTATGTTAGGTGTTACGATTTGAAAAGAAAACACTGTTTTTGACAAAATACGGATAAATCCCCAGATAAAATCAATAGATACGTTAATAACCCCTTTTCACGCCAGCTCTTAACTTTGGTTTTCTATTTCACGATGGGAAGAGAATAGAAAATAAAATAAAAAGTGAAAAAAAGAAGCAAAAATGAGATATGATTAAAATTAATACTAACACCAAATCTAAAGTCAACAAAAGGTTAAACTTTGTCTTAGAGTTTGTTCCCCATATACCACTTTAGCTGTTTTTGTTTTATTTTACATTGGATATCTGTAAATATGCCTCTAAGTGACCAGTTTTATCTATATCACAATAATGGTTCATAATAGGGTTCGCCCAGGAATTTCACAAAATTTATAATAAAACATATGGGCAAAAACCATTATAAAAAAACAGACTTGTTCTTGAAGCAACACTCAAGACGTTCTATCTCATTGGCTAAGGCTGCTAAAATATTGATAATAACAACAAAGTTGGTTTTCCGACTGTTAGACAAAATTCATCCATTTGTTCTTTATATTATTATTATTATTCACATTATTCTTGTTTCACAAGCCTATAGGAAAAACGTCTATAAATATTCTATTCAAACATGAGCAAATCTACTTTTAGAAAAAACTCCTGCGCAGGTCATGGGACTATTTTTATGTTGATTCTTGAAAAAGGAGAGATTTTATCAGTTTTCAAATCATCGCTATTGGTCAAGTTTCTCTTCGAAGCCATTCAAGCACCGAAGCCTCCAACGAAAACGGCTAGGTATACTGCACCAAAATCTATGCACAGCTACTAAATAACTTTCGAAGGTTGTAGGGCTGTTTTTAAGTTAATTCTTGAAAGTCGAGATTTCTTCTTCGATTCCAACATAAGCTCTTCAAAGCCATTCAAGCGTCGCAGAAATGTAGAAGTACCAATACGCTAGCCGGAAATACTTCGTTTTATCAGAGTAAACAATGTGTATATTTATTTAAAACAGTGACTCCATTATTATTGATTATATTATTCTACTTGTTTTTATGTACGACCGTTACGCTTTCTGACCGAGAACCTGCTGCATAAGCACGCGTAGTTAGAATGTTTCCTCAAGAAAAACCGCGCATGCGCATTATTCACTCTACGAGCTGGGTTTGAA
>NW_013670995.1:14553-15575 GCF_000517525.1 Limulus polyphemus | reverse complement strand
CTGTGGCTGTTCGTAAAGGTTGTGTGAAGCCTCGTCACTTGTGCCTGTTTGTAAGGGTTTTGTGAAGCCTCACCGCCTATGACTGTTTGTAAGGGTTTTGTGAAGCCTCACCGCCTATGACTGTTCGTAAAGGTTCTTTGAAGCCTCACCTCCTGTGGCTATTCGTAAAGGTTGTGTGAAGCCTCACCACCTGTGGCTGTTTGTAAGGGTTCAAGGGACGTTTCTTACTAAGCCTATTCTCTGTATGCATCTTTTCTGTATTTTTTTTTCATACTTCTGTTCCTCTCTCCTGTTTCCTTCCTATCTTCATGTAATTTTCTTTTAGTCTGTGTTCTTACGCTTTTTTATATCTTTATTCCATCTCTTTGTTCCAGTTTTTTCATCTGTTTCCTAGTCTTTGTTTCTCTCTCTTAATATCATTTCAGTTGTTCTTTTTCATATCTTAATGTTCCCCTTTCCGTGTATCCGTTTTTCTTATTATTTTTTTATCATTATGGATGTCTTCGCGTTTATATATTTTTCGATTCTTCGTTTTTTTTATCTGTTTTTCAATCTATTCGTTTTCTTATATTTTTCTCTGTCAATTATTCACTTTGACTTTGTCCATTTCATTATCTGTCTTTCTATATTTGTATTCTAATTTCGCTTTTCTGTGGTTCCTCTATGCCTTTCCCGTTTTTTCTTTTTCAGTCGCTCTTTCAATTTCTTGTTTTTTGTCCGCATTTGCCTCCCCATTTACAAGGCAATTACAGAAAAATTTAAATTATTTCGATAAGAGTAGATACGCTACGTTCCACTGAAAGTCAGTACGTGTGAATTAGTAATGGACACGCTCGAAAGTGCGAGAAACCTTACTTTAACTGCGGAAGTGCAGCAACATAGGAGGTTAAATAAATCCGTATTGTTTCAGTTAACGAACTGATTGGCAATACAGATAAACAAATCGATACGAGATAAACAGATAGCGTTTTAAATATTATATTTTTTAACATCTGGAACACTAGCTTATATTTTTGTTTTTG
>NW_013670995.1:13856-14543 GCF_000517525.1 Limulus polyphemus | reverse complement strand
ATGCGTAGTTAGAATGTTTCCTCAAGAAAAACCGCGCATGCGCATTATTCACTCTACGAGCTGGGTTTGAACCCGTGTGATTCCACAAAATTATTTTTTTTTTGCATTTTAAGCTACGGGTACGTTATAAAAAGAGACAGTCAATCTTTTGGTGCGGATGGCGGTTTGGAAGGTACTACTGACTGTATGCATTCCTTCTGGTCAGTAATTCAAAATGAGGGATGGCAACAGATAATTTTGGTAGCTTTGTTATTAATACAAAATACCAATTGCGAGTTAACAGTTGTTTCTAAACGAGGTTCAATTATTTTAAAGTGTGAAGCCTTATCACTTATGGCTGTTTAGAAGGGTTCGATGAAGCCTTATTACTTGTAGCTGTATGCAAGGGTGCTGTAAAGCCTCACCACCTGTAGCTGTTTGTAAGGGTTCTGTAAAGCCTCTTCACTTGTGCCTGTTTCTAAGGGTTCTGTAAAGCCTCTTCACTTGTGCTTGTTTGTAAGGGTTTTGTGAAGCCTCACCGCCTATGGCTGTTTGTAAGGGTTCTTTGAAGCCTCACCTCCTGTGGCTGTTCGTAAAGGTTGTGTGAAGCCTCACCACCTGTGGCTGTTCGTAAAGGTTGTGTGAAGCCTCGTCACTTGTGCCTGTTTGTAAGGGTTTTGTGAAGCCTCACCGCCTATGACTGTTTGT
>NW_013670995.1:7766-12900 GCF_000517525.1 Limulus polyphemus | reverse complement strand
AGATTGCGAGTCGAGTGCTTTAACCACCTGGCCATGCCGGGCCCACTAGCTTATATCAAGTCTTATAATCTATTAATTCAATACATTAAGTTTTGTTAACGGTCCAGTAAACTCTTGGTAGTTTTGTTGGCATATGTTCATAAGCAGTTTATTTCGAAGTAAAATGATTCTGTATTATCTTCATGTTGGATAAAAAATTATAATTATTCTGTTCGTTAATTTTACTCGGTATATATTTACATAGAAGTGTTAAGAATGGATAGAATGTTTTTCTATTTACCGAATTTATTATAAATCTAAGTTAATCTCAACATGTAGTTTAGGAGTAATGAAAAAAAACACAGGTTTAATACAAGAAATAAACGACCTTATAACATCAAAATGTTGTTTTTATTTAATTAGACACTCAACGTTTCGCTTTACAGCTTCTATATTTATTATTTAAACCATTTTAAGGTTCGTACTGTCAGTTTCGGTTTGTGTTTTAGTGAACGCTCCTTGAGAGGCTGTAAAGCGAAACGTTGAGTGTCTAATTAAATAAAAACAACATTTTGGTGTTATTAGGTCGTTTATTTGTAGTATTAATACGTCTTCTATGCACCAATATGTACTACAGAAATGCAGGTTTGTTTGCTTGTTGTTAAGTAAAAAGCTGCACAATGTGCTGTGTCCATCACGGGTAATGAAACCCGGTTTTTTAGCGTTATAAGTCTTCAGTTTTGCATCTGTGCCACTGGGGGGATAAACTTAATAAAACACCTAGTGCTTGGGTTGGGTCTGTCGTTGAGCTCTAGATTTATGTGCTAACGAGCCTGGTTCTAAACTATGTGAGAGCACAAAGTACTCCCCTCACTTGAAACTGTGGTTGTATTATAAGAGTGACAGTCAATCTCTTAACGGGAATGGGGATGGTGGTAAAGTGCTGCTGATTGGCTGCCTTCCCTCTGTTCGAAAGTTCAAAATTAGGGGCAGCGGCATGTAGCCTTAGTTGTTTAGCCATAATTACAAAATACAAAGTAACAAGCTATCTTCCCGTTACGTATTGGCGCAAATATTCTGCGCAAAGCAGGTCATTACAATAAAGTTACACCGTAACAGATTTAGTTGGTGGATGTATTCTAATCAGCCAGTATATTAGTCATTGAAACATTAATCAATATCTTGCGAAACTTTAAAATATTTAATACTTTAAGAAAGTTGAATACAATTTTATCGTTTACTTTTCTCTCTCTTCAGTTTCTGGATTGTTTTCCGTTCCCATCCTCTAGAGGATGGCACATTTTAATACCACGCAACTGGGTTTTTTTTGTCATCTTTTAGTGGAAGTATATAAACACAAATAAGTTCATAACATGCTTGTGTGGCTTCATACAGTTAGATTTAAAAGAAAAACAACAACAACAATTACAGTTGAAATACATTAGGAGGATTTTTGAATGGTTTTAAAATCGTATGTTTTATTACATGGTTATAAAACTAAACACTTTGTCTGATTCACGTGCTTTAGGAACAACCAGTATGGTTCATGTATACCCATCCTATACGTAGACGAAAAAAATTGACCCGAGTTTTTCTAAGTATGCAAATCCTGTTAAATGATTTTGTTAGTATTTTACTTTTAGTTTGGATGGGGTTTCATAATATTTTCAAATCTCTGACAAATGGTATCTATTTGGTTTATGTATGTGTGTGTATTTGTATATATATATTTATATGGCTTTTCAAAACGTTTCTGTAGTTTCATCAACCAACAAGCTTGTTTCTGTCTGAAAAAAAAAAAAAAAACGTTTAACTCGAAACATCGCCAAGAAAATAAACTACAACGACCATAAATCTTAAAGGTGATTTATCTCCAAAAATATAATATGTATATATATATATATAGGTCATAATATATCTTAGTAGTCCATTCCTCACTGGTGACTTTTCTAAATATAAACATTTTTGTTTAGACGTTCTAAAGATGGTTAAGCAACTTAATAAACAAACGAAAAGTACAGCAACGTAAAAAAAAAGAAGCTAAGAACACTTATAGCAATTTTAAAACAGCGTCCTTAAAACATTTGCACACTAGGATATGAAGCTACCAAACAGTGTTAGTGGTATTTTTTATTCGTTGCAGAATGATCAGTTTTTAACAACGTAACGTAAACAGTTAGTATATGTTGCATGATAATGTTGCATTGTTCACTCAAAATTACACAAAACGTGAGTTAACACGCAATTCTAAAGGAAGTTAATCTATAGCGGTAATGTTGACTGTGGCTGCCCCGTTTATCATCATTCTAAGACGTTATGTAGAACGATAACTTCAGTGATATAAAGTCCAAATATTTTCCAAATTGCCGCTTACAATCAAGTTAGTTGATGTTAATCATTTTTAAGACAATTCCTACAACTTAAAAAACTTTACTTAAAAGGAGCTACTTTTTTTTTCTGTTTGATTTTAAATAAGGCTGGAAAACAAAGGTTTTCTGTTATTATGCCTTTAGAAACAGATAGACAACGCTGCTAATTTAGTTCTTACTTTTACGTACAATGTTTTTACTTTTATTCATTTCTGCCAAGATTTGATACAACGACTTAAATGAATACTTAAGTTATTCTTTGACGTAATTGGTTAACTGATTAACTGATTGTGTCCTTTTTTCCAGTTCACTAGTCTCTCGTACATGCACAATTAATTCATTTCGTAACGCTAGTGAATCTGTGAGGTAAAATGCAGCTGTGTACCTGAAGCTTTATAAATAGACTCTAATCTGTAAAGCATGATCTAAACGTGTCGAAAGAACTGAGGGCATTGCCCCTTATCTCTTGAGTTTATATATACCATCAATATTACAGCCATATGAAGTATGGTTCTAGTCTTCCTAGTCTCTTTTCCTTGGTATTTCATTTTTCATGATGGACACTCAAACGTACTGCCGTCGAGCTAAGAAAGGATTAAAACGTTCAAAATGGCTGGAAAGGTAAAGTCTTCAATTTGTCCTGTCGGTGTTATCATAATAGTTTAGTAGTTCATTTCTTAGGATAATAAGAAAACTCGTTAAGGGAGAGATGAAGCTTAATAAGGTATTTGAATCAAATCCTTTACTCATTAATAATTAATATTAACTAAGAGAGAAATTAAAAGTTAACTTGGCAATCAGTATATCTAATTAAGTATCATTTTTCTTTTTACTTTATATTTTTTGTTCAATCAGTTGGGTACCCTTCCTGTTAACTACGTTTTCGGCCGTAATCCCAATAATATCTCTCGATGTTCGGCCAGCTTAGGATATTTAGGTTAGTTCTTTATACACATGTTACGCTAAAAATGCTAAACGATCTCTATAATACAATATAACTATACAAATATAATTAAAAAGTAATGGCATTCGATATATTAAATGGTGTAGCAATACTGCTAATCAAAGTAACAACATATGTACAAATACAGTATACCTTAACATTTATACCACTCCTTATGGAGTAGCTTCACATACCCCTAGTAGTACTAAATGTTTTAAAGGGAATTCAGCAACAGCACCATATTTCTATGTGACTTTTGTACGTTTTGCACAGTTTCAGTAACCAAATACGTCCCTGAAAACACACCTGCAAACCCCAAGTAAAAGTTGTTGTAGTTTATGGCTTAGGAACAAATTTAAATTGAATTTGTTAACTTATGACTAGTCTTTAATGACAATGCTTTACAGAAAATCAGTTAATAAGAAGCAGCATAGGATCAACGGTTTGTAACAACTTTACGGAAAACCAGTAAATAAGCAACAGTATAAGATCAACCCTACATAAATCAAATGACACTTAAATAAATGAGAATAAATTCTAGCTTTACTTGAAAGTAAATAGTTTGAATTGTGGTTTCTTTCGAAAGTAAGTAGGATATAATCAAAGTGCTCTTCTAGCATTTTACCTGATAACCGGTTTCATTTCATTCTCAGCTGAACTCCAAAGTTGAAAACCATTATCTAAATGTGATTTAAAGATCAATAATGAAATAATAATACATCTTAAATACAATAATGTGATATCAGTAAATGACGTTATCATAGATTAACACATACAACTATATCATTGTATTAGACCAGAATATTACATTGTTTGGTTTTGGTGTATAGTACTTTATTCGCCACAGATAACCTTAAATACTTTAGCTGTTTGGATAACATTTGACATACCATCACAATTAATTATACATTATTATTCAGTGGACAAATAGTTATCAATTTATTTGAGATTTTGTTTCCTCACTAAAGCGTGAATTTCAGTGAAGAATATATGATGTATAGCAGGCCTAATAGATTCTTTGATTCGCCACTTCCGCTGCAGCAGACTAGTTTCCCTGAATTCACAGCTCAGTGCTGCTTGGATATAAAGCCTATGTTGATTATTTCCTTTGCTATTTCAAGCAGCACCAATGAGCTGTGAATTCAGCAAAACTATTATGCTGCAATGGAAGTAACGAACCAAATAATAGGTTAGGCCTGAAATTCACGTTTTGTTGAGGAAAACAAATTTTCAGTTAGAGGATTACACTGTCATAGAATATCTCGTAATAGATTAACATAAGTTATGTTACCACTGTAAAAGTGAGGAAATATTACATTACTAGCGTATAGCCCGTCACAAAAAAGATGGTTCAAATACACACCCCACATTATTCCCTAGCCTCACATTTCATAGCTAACTGAAATAAATAAATTGTGCGAAATCAAGTTGACCAATAAAGAGGCAGAAAAGTGCAGTCGAGGCAGTCAAACGTTGGTAAATTCCTTTGTGAGCCAAACAAATGAAGATCATTCATAAAATGAATTCGTGGCGTATTCATAAAATAATTATTGGTAAAAATTGGTTAGATTAACAATGTCTAATATATAGAAAAGCCAGAGCGTTTTGGTAATATTACGTTTCCAACAATAGCTTTTATGTCCTGACGCTTAGCAACAAAAGTATAACCTAATATTGTTGTTAGTCTATGTACTGAAAGTATAAAATAAAATTTACAGATAACAAAACTGGAAAATATTTGTTTGATTTCTTAAAATAGATCAATGAGATTTAAAAACGTTGGTGATATAACAGAAAATAGCTTAATTCAGAAACGATTTATGTTTAAAATTGAATCGATATT
>NW_013670995.1:0-6898 GCF_000517525.1 Limulus polyphemus | reverse complement strand
AAAAAAAAAAAACACACACACACAAAAAAGCGTGACGTGACGTAACACACACCGACTTTTATATAGGTTACATATGTAAAACAAGAACATGACATTGTATCCTAACATGACAATAATATCCGGGTGGCTTTGAAACAATGTTAACAAAACAAGAATGATGAAGTAACGTACACTCTAGCGCGAACAAATCTACAATGCTAGTTCACCATCAAGAAGATGACAAAAATAATAATGAAATCGTCGAACCCGAATATGATTTGAAACACATGTTATGAAAATACAGAAGCAGAACGATGGCCAGTGGATAAAGATTAAAACTCTATATAAATAATCATCAGGGCTAGAAGTTGGAGTTAGTATGGGGTATCTGAAGAAATCTTGTATTTTATATAAGGAATGTTTGACTGTAAACCGCCAGAAGAAAAATATTTACATGCACCTTACTTCAAATTGATAGTTTAGGTAATCTCTATTTGTGAAACATTAAAAATATAAAACAAATCGACCAATGTAGCGACTAGAGTACACTGACCTCGCCGTAGACATGCTAATATAAGTATTCAAAATATTTTAATATTCATATTTTCCTTTCAATTTGTTTTCTATTTGTTAACCAATTTGAGATGGCAAAAAAGTCTTAAATGTTTTTAGATGTAGTTAAAACTAGAAAATGTAGGTTATCCTACCAGGTTCTGACGAACAATATATGTTGAACAATCATTCTACAGTTTCTATAATTGTTTCTGACGAACAATATGTGTTGAACAATCATTCTACAACAGTTTCTATAATTGTTTCTGACGAACAATATGTGTTGAACAATCATTCTACAACAGTTTCTATAATTGTTTCTGACGAACAATATGTGTTGAACAATCATTCTACAGTTTCTATAATTGTTTCTGACGAACAATATATGTTGAACAATCATTCTACACTTTCTACAATTGTTTCTGACGAACAATATGTGTTGAACAATCATTCTACAGTTTCTATAATTGTTTCTGATGAACAATATATGCTGAACAATCATTCTACGACAGTTTCTATAATGTTTCTGACGAACAATATGTGTTGAACAATTATTCTACAACAGTTTCCATAATTGTTTCTGATGAACAATATATGTTGAACAATCATTCTACAGTTTCTATAATTGTTTCTGACGAACAATATGTGTTGAACAATCATTCTACAACAGTTTCTATAATTGTTTCTGACGAACAATATGTGTTGAACAATCATTCTACGACATTTTTTATAATTGTTTCTGACGAACAATATATGTTGAACAATCATTCTACAACAGTTTCTATAATTTTTTCTGACGAACAATATGTGTTGAACAATCATTCTACAACAGTTTCTATAATTGTTTAGTTTTAGGGTTGAAGTAACACAACTCTTGAAACTAGAACGAGCAGGTCTTTGAAATAATTTTGAAACTCCAGTAACCATTTATGTGTTGGAAATTTAAGAAATACATTTTATGCGACTATTGAAAGGAGCATTTCTAATTCAAAATTTTAATATTTCAATTTTTTTATGAGTTTTCATGGTTTATATACATATACGTGATATAAATCTTTATATGCATATAGCAACATACCAATAGAGCCTATGGACATCGAAATGATTATATGATAATTAATAAAAAAGCAGGTTATGTTTTTTAATGGTTGAAGAAGCACCTGTTGTAATAATGTGAAGGAACTTGCGGTCGGTTGAACTGCGAGGTTCTTTTTCTTACGCGAGGAACTTGTGTGCACTGGAGTGTTGCTAGGCCCCCGTGAAATATTGAATTTAAAGCTACAGTTGTTCTTCTTGTGTGATACGTTTTTTCATCAATTTTTTTATGCGTGGCAGGTACGGACGGCGTAGTGTTGTGCGGTGGCTCTTGCGAGAAGGACGGATGTCTGTTTTAGAGAGAACCAGTACGGGAGCATTAGCTTTACACTACGCCAGCTCCAAAGGGTGTTTGGAGTGTGTTAAGCTTATTGTGGAGACATGCCCAGAACTAAGGTACTGAGTTTGAATAAATTTAATGTAGCTTATAACTTAACAAATAAAGTAATTATGATCACCTATTAATTAGATATGATGTAAATGATTGTTGTCTAACTGTTAGGATTACTAATTGACATGGTTATTAAATACTGTTAATTTAATGAGGGGAATTAGGGATCTTCAGAAATAACAGAAGCAAGATAGGTAGCTTAAAGTGAAAATGCAATCGCAAAAAAGTAATCAAGCAAGCTTAAGGCTTGAGACATGGTTTTGACATTATTTCCTCAAGCTACAAATCCCTATTTTGAGTCCAAGTCTAAAAGCTATAGTGTTTACTTTTTGGCGATTTCATTATCACTTTAAGCTACCTATCTTGTTTCTGTATTTTTTGAAGATCCCTATTCCCCCTTTTTATATTAATAATTTTTAATAATCTTGTTTCTTTAGCTTTTTTATGTCCATCATAGATATAATTCTGTATAATTGTCCTATTTGAAACAGTTTAGTTTAATGAAATACGTAGTTGGTGTATTATGTTCTCTTGAGAAACAACGACAACCTTTGTATTGTCTTAATACAGATTGGATGGCTATTGCTCTTGATATCATTGTCACAACGTTGTCATTGATAGTGGTACTGTATGTATGATCACTATGATGTGTGGTGATCAACATAGCACATGTTATGTATATGCTTGTAAAATATATATATACCTACTATATTTATACCCTGTAGCTATATGAGGATTCTGTAAACACTGGATTGGTAAGGACTATTGAACTCTACTGGAATGATACATGGACTGGATTTCTTAGCCGCATGAGTTTTATACAGCCATGCACATGCAATGCATGTTGAATAGTATTTAAATCTATCTATCTACATCCAGGCTTTATAATATTTACAATCAAGCCGTATATACAGATAGCCATATGAAATTTTAAGTTATATAGAATCATGCATATATACTCAATTTAAAAATGCAAATATAAGATAATGCACAATAATACAACAGGATATGCATACAAATATACATTTAAACTATTTTTTATAATTGTTATATTTCCCTTTTTTCTCTTCCTCCTCTCCCCTGGCCATAGTGAGACCAGTCACGGTTTTGCTGCAGCTGGCCAGATATCCTACAAGTTCGAAAAAAGATTAATTACCAATTATGAATTAATTATGTTAATATACCTTTCCCCCTCCAATACCGATGGAATTTGGTTCGTGAAACTTCTACGACCCTCTTCTACTGTGACGACCCTAAACTCTGGTGGGCCGTCGCTGCTGTATACTTTATCTGAAACTAAATATCGAAAAAAAAAAATCTATAGCTATAAAATTTCTGCCTCCATTTCGCCTAGAATCGCCATCTTCTACTTGCACGATTCTTGCCACTCCATATAGTCAGCTTCAAAGGCGGTTACTCTATCTGTAGTATCTAAAAAATTCGAAATCACGCAGTGTTGGCTATAATTCGACACTTACTATCAACCATCACCGTCACTGCCGATCCGATGTTCGAAACTGAGCTTGATGTTTACCTGTTAAACTACGGTTTAAAGATTTTTATTGTGGGAGACAACCTAGATGTTTGTATAACATGGCCGAAATCGATCATGCAGTGGTAAAAAAAAACTGATCCTGTTAGCAACGTCGTGTTCGAAAGGACAGGAATCCTATATATACATATACAAATAATACGCAACATCAACACAGTTGAAGCAATAAGTTAATAATCGCTATGGTACATGTGTCATGCTTGCCATATAAACATTAAATTACATCCACTGCCTGCAGACAGCTATATACGTATGAACGTAGTAGATTATTAGACTGCACATAATCTACAGACTACATTGGAACGATTGGGTGTGAATGGTTATACAGCCGTTGTTATTTGATAGATAGTCAAGTAAACTTAAAAACTACCCTATACAACGCACAATGATGCGTTTAGTAATATTGTCCAAGCTTTATTACAATACCAAGCTATTTGTGGTGTAGGCTGGCGGAACAGTATTAAATGATAATAAGGAAGAAGAAATGGGCGATCCCTATTATGAACCATTACCGTGGTTCATGATAACAATGGTCAATCACAATTGTTTAAATGATAAAGAATAAAAAAATTGGGAAATTCTTGGTGTTGAACTAGTAATGTTGATTAAATAATAAGAAATTGAAACTTAACGTTTACCTCTTAAAGATATTAAATAACACACATTGCGATATGATACCAATTTGTATCTAGAAAAAACACATTAAATTATCCAGCTTTGGAAAGCTACTGATGCTTAAGTGTCAAACTTAATTAATTAATCAAGAATTCGAGAAACTACTGATACTTAAGGGTCAACTTTGATTAAATGACCCAACTCCTGAAAAGCTACTGATGCTTAAGTGTCAAACTTAATTCATTAATCAAGAATTCGAGAAACTACTGATACTTAAGGGTCAACTTTGATTAAATGACTCAGCTTCTGAAAAGCTACTGATACTTAAGTGCCAAGTTTGATTAAATGACCCAACTCCTGAAAAGCTATTGATACTTAAGTGCCAAGTTTGATTAAGTTACCTAACTCCTGAAAAGTTACTGATACTTAAGTGCCAAGTTTGATTAAATGACCCAACTCCTGAAAAGCTACTGATACTTAAGTGCCAAGTTTGATTAAATGACCTAGCTCTTGGAAAGCTACTGATACTTAAGTGTCAATTTTGATTAAATGACCCAACTTTAAAAATGCGTGGTCTTTTTGGATTACAACTTATTTTACTGTACTTCAGTAATAAACCAATAAACCACACTTGAATATAATAGATTCAATAGTGGGATTGACCGTCACATTATAACGCCTTCACAACTGAAAGGGTGAGCATGTTTGGTAGGACGGGGATTCGAACCCGCGACCCACAAGTTGCGAGTCGAGCGCCCTAACCACCTGGCCATGCTGGACACTCTGATTTGTGAATCATAAAATCCACGAAAACATTACTTAAGAGCACAAGAGTTAAAACTTAATTACAAATCCCCAACCTAAATAACACGTTATTTTAACTGATTTTGATAAAGAAGCTTAAGAATATTGTACTGTGTTTTTTGTTGTTGGTTAATTAACCAGAAACTTTGCCAGTGCAACAGCTTCCAACTAAACTTTGAAAATTAAATTAAATTTTTAATTGCTATTCTAGAATACGTAAGTGAACTTGAAACACTGACCTATAGAAACAAACTGACCTGGTTGTTTTTATAACTGAATTATGTTACGGACATCGGCTGTTATGTTGGAATTCAAACAAATTAAAAGTAATATAAAATCATATAAATTTAGATAGTTTTGGGTGTCTACAGAAATAAATCTACGTAATAATTAAAAGGGGATACATATTATATTCTTATGGATGAAGTTTCTCATATTGTTTATGAATATAAAATGTGCACTTAGTATATGCACAGCCTACCAAAAACTAGAGAAACCCGAGAATACAAATCGAACAACTCCATAACGTCATATGCAAGTAATCTCGACGTACAAATATAGGTATAGCTCCGAAATAAAGACCATAGAATACAAACAGCCAAACTACGAATGAAAGGATCCCAGAAATCAAACGAATTTTCATGAGGTCGCGTAGTTGGACGATGTGAGGAGTCAAAGTCAGTCCGAGATCGCCAATTCACTTGCAGTACCACTGTCCACAGAGAACAGGATGTTTGTTGTAGAGCAAAGCCACACTGGGCTATCTGCTGTGTCCACTGCGGGGAATCAAACCCCGGACTTTAGCATTGTAAGTCTGTAAACTTACCGTTGTCTCACCGAGAATAGGGTGATTAATGCAGTTCCATTCACGTTGTAAAACAACAGTTTGTAGACAGTCCAGGTGCCGAAAATCAACAGAATCTACTCTTCGCGCTGTGAGGAAAATGTCCCGTTTCAAATGGCCGCTACAGAATAGGTGCAGGTACGCCCCAGTGCCGTCAGAAATTATTTTCTGTCATGGGTTACAATAGCAGAGTAGTACTCCTTACTATAGGGACTATCGTGTGTCGACAGTAGTAGGTATCACAAAGCTCCCTCTAGTTGAACATCATTACATTCACAGTACCTTGAAAACTATAACAGTCTACATTTTATTAACAGATATATTAGATAAAACTAACCCAATAGTTGAATATTAATCTTCATGTTTTGAGCTCTGAGACAAGATTGTCCATATAATTGGATATTTCTGTCCTTGCTGAGAGGTCAAAGGCAAAGATAACCCAATAGAAGGATATGATGTAAAAGTAACCCAGCATTGGGTTATTATTGTCATTAGTTTGAATGTCTGGTGTTGAGATTGAGAGTACTGCTGCCGATGGAGAATGTTAAGAGCTAATAGGCTTGACTATGATTAGGTAAACCACCGAAAGTCCCTTTCTAACCAATTACACATCACTTGTTTTCAGAAAAGGAATTTTTTGAAATATAAAATTTATCTAGATATCTGTTGACGTTATAATAAAAATTATGTCTAGTTCATTCCAATGTGTAATTGAGATATTGATAATGGTAGAGTCTTAAGAATAGCTTCATTACAAAGACCCTTTAGTTGGTAAAGATACAGTCATGAGAATAGTTTCGTTACTGGAAACAATCAGCTGATAAGAATACAGTCAAAATAATAGTTTCGTTACTGGTAGCTTTTAGTTGAGAAGGAGACAGTCATAAGAATAGTTTCGTTATAAGGAACCTTTAGTTTATAAGCGTAGAGTCATAAGAATAGTTTCGTTATAAGGAACCTTTAGTTTATAAGTGTAGAGTCAAAAGAATAGTTTCGTTACAAAGAACCTTTAGTTTATAAGTGTAGAGTCAAAAGAATAGTTTCGTTACAAAGAACCTTTAGTTGA
>NW_013670994.1:27952-65795 GCF_000517525.1 Limulus polyphemus | reverse complement strand
ACTAGCAGTTAGCACCAAAGGTTTCTGTTAACCATCATGCATGTCCATGGACTAGTAGTTAGCACTTAATGTTTCTGTTAACTATCATACATGTCCATGGACTAGTAGTTAGCATTAAATGTTTCTGTTAACCATCATACATGTCCATGGACTAGCAGTTAGCACCAAAGGTTTCTGTTAACTATCATACATGTCCATGGACTAGTAGTTAGCATTAAATGTTTCTGTTAACTATCATACATATCCATGGACTAGTAGTTAGCATTAAATGTTTCTGTTAACCATCATACATGTCCATGAACTAGCAGTTAGCAGTAAATGTTTCTGTTAACCATCATACATGTCCATGGACTAGTAGTTAGCACCAAAGGTTTCTGTTAACCATCACGCATGTCCATGGACTAGTAGTTAGCACCAAAGGTTTCTGTTAACCATCATACATGTCCATGGACTAGCAGTTAGCATTAAATGTTTCTGTTAACCATCATGCATGTCCATGGACTAGCAGTTAGTACCAAAGGTTTCTGTCAACCATCATGCATGTCCATGGACTAGTAGTTAGCATTAAATGTTTCTGTTAACCATCATACATGTCCATGGACTAGCAGTTAGCACCAAAGGTTTCTGTCAACCATCATGCATGTCCATGGACTAGTAGTTAGCACTTAATGTTTCTGTTAACCATCATGCATGTCCATGGACTAGTAGTTAGCACTTAATGTTTCTGTTAACCATCATACATGTCCATGGACTAGCAGTTAGCACCAAAGGTTTCTGTTAACTATCATATATATCCATGGACTAGTAGTTAGCATTAAATGTTTCTGTTAACCATCATGCATGTCCATGGACTAGTAGTTAGCATTAAATGTTAACTCTCAAATATGTCTATGGACAAGCAGTTAGTACTGAATGTTTCTGTTAACCATCAAAAATGTGTCCATGGACTAGCAGTTAACACTAAATGTTTCTGTTAACTATCAAAAATGCATCCATGGACTAGAGGTTAACACTAAATTGTTCTTTTAACCATAAACGTGTCTGTGGATTAGCACTTAATGTTTCCGTTAACCATCAAGCGTGTCCATTGACTAACAACACAAAATATTTCTTTCAATAGTCAAACATGTTCATAGACTAGCATTTAGCACTAAATGTTTTTGTTAACCATCAAAAACATGTCCATGAACTAGCAGTTAGCACTAAATGTTTCTTTTAACCATCAAACATGTCGATAGATTAGCAGCTAGGAACAACTGGTTTATCTCCATTTCTAGTTTTTAGTTAAAATTTGATTTAGTTCTCTAAAATTTCAGGGCACACCAAGACCTAGAAAAGCTGAAGTTTAATACATTTTGACTGTTACATTCAGAAAGGAGGAACATTGATTTTGTTTTTTTGGTGGCTGAAGGGCATCTGCCATTTTATTTTCTTCAAAAACTGACTGAACCTCTGTATGAAACTTAGGCTTAGCAATTAAAATTGTACAAGCAATAACTTAAATCATATAAAGGTATACATATATGAAATCAAACTAAAAACAGACTCCTGTATTCGTGATGATTGTTATTTATCATTTGATGTATAGTTGGATGAGGAAGAAGTTAATGACAGTATAAAACGTTTTAAGCTGAAAACAAAATACTAGTATGAATTTCATTTTATAAATTTTACTTCTTTTATCTTAAAACAACTTAACATTAGATTAATAGAACATGTATTTTTATCGTTCACTTAAGAACGTTATTCCTGTACTTTTACCAAAAAAACAAACAAACTTGAAGAATACCTTAGGTTGATCGAATGAAATGAATACTTAAATTAATAATAATACTATTACTTGTGAACATTTTTACCAACAAGACAAACTGAGAGTCATACAATTACTCTGATACATTTGAATCACCAGGACTGAAATTTCATCAGGAGAGGAATGGCTCGAGGAAAGAAGTCTTGTTGAAAATTTCACAAATCTTTCATCTGCTTTCCCACCAAAATGGTCAGAGATTTTGGAGGTTTGTAAAAGGTGGGTGATTTAAATATTTATCATAGGTTTGCTGATGTTAAAATCCTCTCTGGATCACCTTTATGTTTTGAATAGGAAGTACATTTAATACCATGCACCAGGCCTAAACTTGTATGGAAAAATAGCTTCTATTTTGTAAATTGTAAATAATATTTTTTGGATTGATCAGTGTTTAAAACACATTGAAAATAAAATCTTCTTCTGTTTATTTTATGAATTCATACACATATATTAGATTACTGGATTATGAATTTGCTTACAATATATCAGTGATGTTGAATACTTTTCGCTACTTTATCCTTGTGATGTATGGTAATAGTGGACTAATGTCCTGTTTCCAGGGTAACAAGTGTCTTTAAGTATCTTAAACACATCTCTCTCAAATTATTCATGTCAACTTCAGAAAGAGAAAATGTTATTCAATCTCTCTCATTTTATTGAGAGATGTTTCATTCTGTTTCATGTCCTAGAAAGAGCTCATTATTTGGCATCTTTAATGAGATATACTATCTATATTTCACACACAACTGATATACTAATGATTCAACTTAGACTTAACAGTTGTAATCCATCTTAACCGATAAGCACCAAAATTAAAAGCCCCATTAACAGCTAAGACAGGGTAGGATGAACTCTAACATGGAAAAGTCAGAAGAAAATGTCCCCCCTCCATGTTTTTTTATTAACTGCAGCATAGCGGCTCATAGAATGGCTCCAAGTTTTTTTTCCAAGTACAAACTTTTAACTCCTAGCTCCATCATCTCTTGACCAATTTATGATCTAATTACAGTTTTGGACTCAAGTGGTCAAACCCTTTTGAGTGATGTATTTGACCACACCCAAGGTCTCATAGGTTAATTTATTCTAATCGTGCCTAAAAGAATTTCAATTTGAGGGTAGGTAGGCTGGTAGAGATCCTGATGAGTAATAAAATCTAGGGATGCACGGGTAGTAAAATTTGGCCAAACACTGGGTTATCCCTATAACAACATACACAAAAATTAGAAACAAAAACAAAATTGACATTTATTACATTTAACCGAATAATCACCAATAGAACATTCCAGTTGTACTTTATCATTATTACCAAAAAAATAATACAGTGACTGACCAAGATTACCTTAAATCATACCAATTACTGTATAGCTGAGCAGCATGGTTTACATACATGTGAAGCTACAAAGATAAACAAGAGGGAATCCTCAATAGCCGCAGCAATTGAAATTCTTTTAAGCAGCATTAGAGCAAATTAATCTATGAGACCTTTTTATTAGCTATACTTTTGTGCACCAGCAATACCAAAAGTGGAGCGTGCGTATACCTGATTAGATTTTATTAGGGATGCACGGGTATCCGGCCAAATATTAGGCTACCCAGTAAAACTCGAGTCCAGCCGAGTGATGAAGTTAAAAACAGCTGAATCCGAGTATTTAAAAATGGCATCTAAGCCCTAATCTTTGTGGCAACTTACGCGGTTCTGAAAGTTACAGTCAATAATTGGTTTAGTTAAAAAAACGTGTTCTGAGCAACAAAGACTGATCACCTGCTGAAAGCTGGAGATTCAGAGGACAATAGAGGGTAATAACAGGCATGGCTTAGTGGATTTCTGGGGAAGGTGGGGTTATGAGAAGAATAGGAGGTTAGGGTTTGAGAAGTTGGGGCTAGGCATTAATCGGATTATTCTAAAACGTGTCACCATCACTGGCCTCACTTTTGAAAGTCAAATGAAGCTTGATTTCCCACAATGGCCAGGATAGCAAGGTATTACCTCTCCGCACCTCTGAATACTGTAGACAGTGAATGGGCTTTTAGCGCCGCTGGCAACATTAACACACATGAAAGGTCAAGGCTTTTACCTAAAAATGCCGAAATGCTACTGTTCCTCAAGTACAACTTAAACAAATTCCAAAAATACAGCCATTCAGCAAACTGGTGTGCACATTTTTGTCAGTTAATTTTGAAAGTTGGATAGGTTCAGTACAAATATGCTATTTTAAATAAAAATGGAACATTTTATTGTGTACCTTCAAGTTGCAGTACTGTAGTCTGAATTAAGTACTGACGTTTTTATTACTAGGTTATAACTAGGGTGGTGTTGATTAGGTAGAATGTGAGAGAAGGTTGAAATAGCAGTGTGTCATGCACATGTTTAGGTCTGGAGATGTGGGGACTGTGTAAGTAAAGAGATTTGTGCTTCAGCAACATACACTGTTAAGTGTACTTTCAGAAAGTCTTCACTTTTAAGAGATGTATACGAAAAAAATGTGTGTCCAGAGTTGAAGATGACTGAGATTTATGGACATTAAAGATATTAAAATCAGTGTGATAAAAGATTTAAAAAACATCTGATGTTGATAAATGTGTGTATTACCTCATGTTAAATGTCATTTTTGCACATACATGTCTCTTTTCTTTAATATTATCACAGGACCGGAAGTTTAGACTTTTAAGAATTCTAACAAAATTAATTTTCTTTTACATATAATTATTTACTGAAAAACACATGTTTCAAAAAAATAAAAAATGCATGAAATTTTACCTTGTTCATGTGAAAAGAATGTGGTAAAATAATGCTAAGTACTCCCTATTAATAATTTACAGACATCATTTATCATGTAATTGAATAGCTGACAGGAAGTAGTTGGATAATTTATGTTGAAGGATTTGCAAAGGATAATAAACAAATACTGGTAGTCTAAAAGTTGCACACCATCATGATACTTCCAAGTCCTTCTCTTACTCAAATTTTTTTTTTCCTCACAATAATTAACTTAGATATGATAAACATTACAAGGATGTGTGGAAGTGAGCTCTAACTTGAGTTAACGAATGACGTTTTTTGTGATATCAGTAGTGGTGGTGGTGTGACTTTTGAATTACAACTGACCACTTTGTTTAAAAGTGTAAACTTGACAGATACTTGCAACGATATGCATTTGTTTCCTATCTTTTTATTTTACTAGTTTCTTTACTGATCCTTGGCCTTTTATCTGATCTTCCAGTGTGTCTAATGAATTGAGCTTCAGCTGACCAATCAGTACAGCTATTTATTAATTTAGGCTTAAGTGCATTTCTTAAATATAACTAAGCCTAAACTACAGGCAAATCCTCAGCTAAAAAGATTTTTACATATGTTCAGTTTTCTTTATTTTCCATTGCCTGTTATTATTTCAGCGACCTAAAAAGTTTGACATTTCTTTTTCCATAGTCTTAACTGTTTTAGAAAAAACTTGGATGTAATTTCCATATTAGGAAAGTCAAGAGAGTAAGGAAAAATGTGCACATTTGTAAAATTTCTTTTTTTTTATATTATAGTTCTCTGTAATATATGATGTTATCATCATAATCTTTATCAATATTTTGACACCTTTGCTAAGTATGTCTATTACTTAAGAAATTATGAAAACTTGTTGAGTCCAGGAAAACTGTTTATATTTAAAATTAAATTTATCAAACTTTATTACCAATATCACCGAGTAATTCCAGCCAGTCGCAATGTTTATAAGAAATCTACAAAATTTCTAGCAGTCATCGTAATATACACAGTATGTTTCACATGCAGGAGTAAAAAATATTTGGATAATTTGTTTATTCATCAGATTTTTCTGAAACATTAGTAACTTGTTCCACAGGTGTTCAACACTGAACTGTGAAATAGTGACCGAGCTTTTAGTACAGAAGTTGTCTGTGAAAGAAGAAAGTATACAAATGGTAGGCTGATTAAAATTTTCAAGAAGTAATAATCCAAACTACAAGTGTTCGTAAGAGTGAAAGGTTTCACGAATGTGAATACACCTAAAATTAGAATCTTTTAACTTTTAACAGTTTTAGAGATACAGTACATTTATCTCATATATATATATATAGGTAATTTAGCAATGAAAATAAATGTTGTTTAAAAATTGAGAGATAAAATCTTTGAGATTAGCTGAAAGTAAAGAGAATGCTTGGTGAGTGCACAATAATGTCTCAATTTACAGAATATTGTTGTTAAAAATTTGTAAAACACTTTTCATATATCTACTTTGCAATGAAAGTTGTGTAAATAGAAATTCATATTTTAATCGGGGCATTAACTCCAAGTTTATCAACTTATCCATAAACATGGGTCCATGGACTGCTAAGGTCTAAAGATGTTCTTAAATGACCCTTGACCTAAAATATGTTCAAATGAAACTACTATGTACCTCAATGTGATTCTAAATTATTCAAGAAAATATTAAAAGCCGAAACAAGAGAGAACAAAACCTTTTAGTTAAAAGAGCTACCTTTCTATTATTCAGTTAATATATATATTCCTTAATTTTTCCCATTAACAACTCAGTGCTATACAAAACAAAACTATAAATTTTCTCATTTGAAAAGATGAGCAACAATCTTTTTTTTTGGGTTGGCATAACACTTTTTTGGTTTTCCAGCTCTGATGCTCCTTCAGACTTGATTGTCTTTTCCCATTCAATGACCATAACCTTGAAATTATGTAATCGTTTCTGTTTGATGCACTTTCTAAGCCTGTTTTTCACCCTACTTAAACAAGGAAAATCCTGTCTGCAGAAAAAGTTGTAACAGGAACTGTCAAACACAGTTCTTGGTTCAGGGTAGAGTGTCTTTTAGTAGAATATACACTTGAAAACAGTAGAAATTTTATATCTGCACCACGGAGAGAATATCCAGATTTCTAGGTTTAAAGTGAAGATGTCAAGTACATTCCTGAGAATTAATTGGTTTATCAAGAACTTTAGATGAGAACTTTCAGATTTTGAGCATTTGGTCTTTTCGCAATATCAGCTGTAAATCAATCAATTAAATCAGAGTAACTATTTCTGGCGTATTCTCTTTGGTGATTAAGAATAAGATTATTCTGATCTACTATCATCATCATACCTTTTCTTGGGAGAAAGGATTTTGCAAGCTCCACTTCTTCAGATTTGTTTTTCTTACAAGATTCACCAAATATGCCTTTGATTCACATATTTTTTAGTGCTTCAGTGATGCTCTGAACTGTAGAATTTACCTGAGATACATTAAGCATTTCTGAATGCAGGTATCTTGATAAGGCCTCTGTCAAGTTGAAAACTTCATTCAGCACAAATGGAATTCAAAGGTGATCCATTCTGAAAATTACTATCAGACAACATAGCTAATGCTTTCACAGCTTCAAAAGAATCAGTGTGACTGGCACAACATGTTGCATATCTAGAAGTAACTTAAGGAGAACTTTAATAGTTGTAACAAGGGAGTGAAAACATGCTAAAACAGCATTCAAACAATGGAATAGTATTTGGAACAGGTAGAAAATATAGTGGTAATGTGTTTAAGAAATATATTACTGCTGGGTGACATTGTGTTAAACTTAATATATGGCTTGTCTTAAAGATTGAATTACATTAATAGATAAGTGTGGATTTACAAAAATCTTTGTAACTGTTGTGTAATTTATATTGGCCAAACATGTAGAAATTCAAAATTTAGACTTAAAGAACACAACTCAGCTACAGAAAAACAGATGAATCAATGTTAGCCAAACATATAGCTAACGGTCCTTGTTTCCATACTATTAATTGGAATAATATCAAACTGATTAAATATATTAATAAGTATGAACTAAATATAATATAATCAGTAGAAATATTTATGAATTTGAATTTATCTTGAAATAGAGATGCAGGTCCAGGATAATAGGTGACAGCACCATATGTTTAATGTTTTTGTTTTTAAATTAAGCACAAAGCTACACAATGGGTCATCTGTGCTCTGCCTACCACAGGTATTGAAACCCAGTTTTTAGCATTGTAAGTCCACAGACATACTGCAGTGCCACTGGGGGGCTTGTTTAATGATTGGTCAATGTGTTTGCATTATGCAATATAGTAAGATATTAAAACCAATGTTTTCTCAATGATGGTGAATCTGTCACCCAATGTACACATTTTTAGTAAGGCCTAGGCCTTCAACTGTTTTTAGTTGTTGTGTACTTCTACTGCCATGCACTTTTGATAATATTTTAACCTAAGTCTTGTTAAAATTCATTGGGACTTATGAAAATATATTTACAGAGGGTGCTTATTCTACTTGAGGCGATACTTCACAGAGACCTGGTTGTACTGAATTCTTTCAGTAAAAGAACCCTTCCTGTTGTTCAAGATTTGCAGGGAGAAAGCATACAAGGTCCAGTCCAGGTAAAAGCCAAGAAAGTAAGTATGAACAAGGTATTCTGTCTAGTGAAAACTGAGGTAAAGACACAAGGATAAATATTTTAACTTAAATTTTTCTTTGGGAGGGGAAATTCTTTACACAATTTTCTGTGGGTATGGTTTTTTTTTTTGGTTTTTTTGCACTAAGCTACCTGAGGGCTATCTGCATTAGCAGTCCCTATTTAAGGAAGGCAGCTAGTAAACAACATGCCCTGCCAACTTTTGGGCTATTGTTTTTACCAATGAATAGTGGAATTGACCATCACATTATAACATCCCTACAGCTAAAAGGGGCGAGTATGATTGGTAATGGGAATTCTGCGAGACTAGAGCCCTAAGTACCAGGCCACTACAGTTATGATTAAATTGATTACTTTTTTCTTTTGCAATCTAAGGATCAAATTATTTCTATTTGCACTCGGTAAGAAGATTGTCAAAGACAAACTAAGCAAACTGCGACAGTATTGGCTGTTGTGACTAAAATTCTGAAAGGATTATTTTACATTCCCAGTGCTGTTTTAATTTACTTAAGTTTCAGTTGAGTTGTCAAATTACAAACAGTTATTATATGATTTTTTTTTTGCTGAAAATTACAGCTACCCTAAGGAATGATATACAGACAAAAAAAGTGTTATTTCTGTAATGTGTGATGTACTTTAAGTTGAGTAATATAAGTAGGAAAAAAATCCTCTACTAGGTTTTTTAGAATAATCAATTAAATTATTTTTATTTACCAAGCTCTTATTTGTAGGTAGAATCAAAACAGTTGCATTGTTTTCTGTCTTTACGCACTTCACTTTTTTTAGCTCATGCTCATATTGGAGAAACTTGCAGAATACCAACTAAAACAAGAAAATCTCTTCAGAGAAGGTCCTCAATCATGATGGTTAATCAATGTAAGTATAAGAAGACATTAGAGACTGACAACAAGCTCCTTATTCAATTCATGTGATGTGAACATATTGTGTACATTAAATTTTCATTGATATCATATTGAGGTATTTTCATGTGTTTTCCTGACACAAATACATATTAAGTTAATGTTCTTTGTACAGTGTTAAACATTAAAATTTCATACATGATTTCGGAAAAACAAGTAGGTTCAAGAAGTCTCAATATAACTTGATAGAAGTCAGTGTGAGAAAATTTTACTAGACCAGTGACTTCTATGTAATAAGAGAAATTTACAGGAAAAAAAAACCTGTGACACCACAACTGAATGGTTTCTACTAAATTATGTATTATGTTCCTTACACATTCTGAAGTGACTCTAGCTTACATACAAAGCTCACATAAATATATATTTAATATAAATCTGAAATGGCATTTTCACCATACTATCAACATTTCAGTAAACCCTACAAATAAATGTTACTTTATTTTAGTGACTCGACAACAGTTGTACTTTGAAGCTTTAGATTAATCACCACAACAAGAGTTGCAATACCACTTATACAGCTATAATACACAAATTCAGCTGCTTTAACTACTTTGGTTATTAAGGTCACTAAGTATACAATGGCTTAAACGTAGTTTTACTCTGAACCATTAATCTAATGGTTTAATTAAATATAAAAAGATCATTTGTAGACACGTTTTTTTTGTTTTTGTTTTTTGCATAAAATTTCCAAACAAAAACAATATTAGAAGCATCTTTTGACAGTATTTTTGTAAATTGCTTTTTTTAACACAAACCAAATATAAAGTAATAAATAACTTGTGACTTTATAATTTTTTTTTAATACTTTCAAAGGACCCTATGTTGAACTTGTCTAAAATCTTAATCCAGTTTATAACTGATAGCTAGACAAGTCATAGTAATAACCAAATTAAATAAAACTAGTATGCAGACTAATTTAAACAAAAACTGTACAATTCATTACACATGTGAATGAATATATACACAATATTTTACTGTTGTAACTGTCTATAATTTGTAAAACTTAGAGGATCGCCTTGTAAACATTGAAACATCAGATGTTTTTGAAAATATTCTAATTCAGAAACTTCTTCCAACTGTTTATATACGATTGTTTCCTACACTGCCTTTCCCTCCCACCACCAACATGTAAAAGTTAGCCAACCACTTAAGTTTATAACAACATAAAATTTTTTTCATATAACAGAAAGAGCTTCTTTATTTCCCATGTGTATAGATTTCAGGACTGCACAGAAAGAAAAATAGTAGTCCAATAAATAGGAAAAGACAAAATTAAGCAATAAATTATCTGCATCTTAAATAATCCATGAAAAAAAAAAGTCCACTTTTCTTGTTTTTTGAATAATCATTCAAATTTCTACCACATGATTTAAGGCTAAGCAATAGATACATCAAAATACATCCCAAACTTTCCAGAATATGTTTTGACCACACAACATGACAAGTGCTATTAACATCATATATGTGACAAGATAATGATTGTGATTTTTTTATAAGTTGGGCGTTTACTTAACTTGTAGTAAACAATGTGACTAGTGTCAGACTTATGTTGTACTGAAAAATGCAGCTCTTAAAAAGTTAATGTTAAGGTCTAACTATTCGTGTTTAAAAAAATACTCCATCTCCAATAAAGCCAGAGAATGAATACATTTTTTTTAGAATATGACGTTCACAAAGAACACACTGTAGTTTACCTTTTGGTAAAGGAGACATTGACATATTTGATCTATGGGAATTAAAGTGCTCTTGCCAGTATATACATTTAATACCCACAAATCAAATGTATAGATCAAACATGTTATATTACCAGTTTATTAGAAATTTACTGTTTAAACAGCATGTTAGTGTCACACTTACTTGGTGAACCTGACTAGAAAATTAACTCTGTGGTGGCACCAAACTCCTAGCAAGCCAATCACAATATTTCACATTGCTATTTTATTATAGCAAATGACAACTGGTGGAACCTAATCTTATCTTCTTTTATGTTACTACATCTAGTTGAAATTTGGTTTTAATGACTTGGTTTGTCAGACCAGTCCATTAAACTTAAGTAATTGATGCCTCATATTAGGGAAGGTGAGGTGGTTGTAACATTAAATACTCGAGTTATTTGGAAGCAGTTTTATTTTTATATAACGTACGAATGTGTTCCGTTACTCACAGGAAAAATTAGTAAATTGAAGGAAAATAATTTTAGGCGTATCTTTCTGATGACGGAATTATTTCTTGTTGTACTTTATGTTTTCAGTGTAATGATCACACTGGCACAAGTTCGAGGAGAAAATCTGGTGTCAGTGGTGGGGTAGAAGTATGTAGTGGTTTTAGTGACTGATGTGGTTGTATTCTCCAGAAGTTTTTACAAGTAAATCTAAAATGGTACATTTTTAAGGGCACCTATCTTTTCCACACCAAAAGTTGTAATCTGTAAATGCAAACATCAAATTTGCAAAACATCTAGGGGGAGGGGATTTGAGTTTAAGGGAGCTCTCTCAGCCCTGTGGAAATAAACCTCCTGTATATGTTTCACAGCCACAAAATGCCAGGGAGGATTTCCTCAGATCTGCTGGAAAGTCAAATTACATGCTTGCTGAACTATTACTTTCTGAGGAAATATTTGGCATTCTTTAAAACACAACTTTACATTTCAAATTCAACCTTAAATAATAATATCAATTGTTTATATTAAATATAAATTAATTGTTGTTGAATTTCATTACACACACTTGCAGCCAGCTTTTTTAGATTAATGTAGTACAGAATCGAGATAACGGTTTTAATTGTATAACTCATTTGTAAGAAGGTAAAATGCCAATCAGATCAAGCTGTTAGTGTACTTGTGGTACGATTACAAGCTTTGTATAATTGTTAGGAAATAAGACCTCTGAACTTAAAGCTAAACATTTGTGAGACAACGTTGTGGTATCTAAGTAACCAGAAACGTACGTGTTAATGTGCATGAGCTTAGAATACTTTTGTAATGTACAGCATACATGGAATGCTTTCCATAACTTGACCATAAATAGTTATTAGCAACTTTGTAAGAGTAACTAATCCACAGTGTGACCATCTGGTTGTCAAAATATAACATGGAACAAACACAACATATTAGTGTAGACTTAGTGATAATAGCTCACTTATTTATGGTAATTTAACTGATTTTTATTGACCATCCTGTTCCCATGCTTTAATTAATGAACAAGTAGACACTCTTTTCATAACGTAAAGCCAAAAATATATTTACATTTGAAAACAGATGCTGCTAAGACCAACTGTGGATAAGCTAATAGTATGGAAGCAATGGTGTTAAATATACAAGACTGTTTAGTTTAAGAGTTATTATTTAGTTTTCATAACAAGAGTGTTAAAAGTTAATTATTTTAAAAGCAATAGTTATAAAACGTTTTGTTACATAGCTCCTTATGAGTCGTACGTTGTGTATGTAGTTTAATTATTGCACTAGGTTTTTATAATACTGTTGATGTTATCTTACTCAAAGCTTCTATGTTTTCTCATTATGTGTAATATTTTGTCACTAGTGGGCTAGATTTTTCTATTGCGTGTTAAAAATATGTGCAGATACAGAAAGAAAGCAAGTTAAGTGAGAGATAATTAATACAGATCTAGACTGAGTGATTGGCAGTTTAGCCACGATGAGCAATTTCTAAAGAAGTTATGATTGTTAGTTTAGCCATGATGGGCAATATTTAAAGTGTGTTTCACAGTGGTATTGTAATAAAGGAATGTAATTCAGTTTGTGAATGGGGTTCTAAGGTAATTGAACACACCTGTGTGGACTTTGACAAAAAGGGAGACAATTATCTAAAGTTCTGGATGCAACTGTGGTAACACACAGGGTAACATAAGTGAATTTATCGCGGATTGCGCAGTAAAATACAAAGTGAAGAAAAATAATTTGTCTTGTCAATTGGGTTCTAAAATAACTGAGAATTATTTAAAGCTTTAGCTACAATTGTGATAAACATTAGTGTAACAAAGTTTAGTACATACGTTTAACTTTTTTGGAATATTTTATTTTAAAACAAGTGGACTGTGTACTGTCTGTTTATTGTTGACATTTATTGCCAACAAGTCACAGACACCTACTATAAAAGAATCCCAGCCCATATTCAAAACCTGACAAATCATAAATTT
The DNA here is from genome assembly GCF_000517525.1 of Limulus polyphemus. Lineage (NCBI taxonomy): Eukaryota > Metazoa > Arthropoda > Merostomata > Xiphosura > Limulidae > Limulus > Limulus polyphemus. Next base: position 52,480 of record NW_013670994.1, on the reverse strand, counting down.
GGTTTGAAAATAAAACTAGTTTTTAGTTAGATAGTAGAGCATTTACTTTGAAAAGAATATACCAATATTTCAGTAATAAAATTCCTCCAGGATCTTTAAAATAAAACATTGTCAGAAGTTTCTGGGATTGTAAGAGTTTTACAGGTTTAATATATATGTAAATATAGGTTTCTGACAAAAAAATGATGGAAAATTTAGAATGGCTTAATTAAAAGAAAATGTTTTAATTGAAGTTTTTTAACATCATTTTATTCAAAGTGTTAGGTTTATAACTTTGAAATCCAATTAAAAACCATGTAATATTTACCATCTTGGTTATAACAGTGTGGGAGGAAAGGTAGTAACTGTTGTACTGTAAGCTAAAGAAGTGGCATATAAACAAGCACTGCTGTCTCCATTTCCTTGTGTTTTATATGTATGTTTAACATTGAATTTTGTTAAAGTACATCTGCTAATAAATTATATCATCATTTCCTTCAACTCACACATGACATTACATAATGTAATCTTTGGAATAACTAATTACCATTACTTGAAAAGTGCATAATAAACATTACATCCATCTTCACATTTTAACATAGGTTGTGGATTTTTATATCTATTAATCGGTTTTTGTATAAGCCTGTTAATGAAACAAACAAAACATAATTAAAATATGATCAAAACAGCACGAAACTATAAGTTCTAGCTTCAGTACACGAAATGTTTCTTTTTACATACATGAATAAATTTTAGGGCCAAAGGTGGCTCCTATCAGCCTTTGGGCTCAAGATCTTTTTCTGTATAACTGATGTTAAGATAAACTAGTATTAGACTATAAACATGAGTTTGCAGACTGATAGATAATAATCTTTGAATGTTGGTAATTTATTTGCACGATTCATTCACTAAGCTTGACGAAAATATATCACGACTGTAATTTCAAGCAAGTAAAAATGGAAAATCTGAAGTGTTTTTTTTTGTTGTTAACAGTAGTATTTTGTATTTTTGGGTATTTTGTTTTCTTCTTTTATCATAATTTTTCAATGGAGAAGATTGACTGGAAAAATTTAGGACTGTCTTACTCAGACTGTTAAAAAAAATGCGTAAATGATGCATTTTCTTTAATGGTTGTAGTTAATAATATTAATTTGGACCAACTTACGTTTTTTTTTTTTTCATACTACATTTTTACCTCTGTGTATGCTATCTGAAAATAATTATTTGCACTACACGTAAATAATTAACTTGCAAGGAAACAGGAACTATATCAAAATCTTCCAAAAAAAAAAGAGATCATTTTATGATTGACATGTAACACACACATTGATGGAAAATATTGAGATATATAAGGCTAATTATATACGAGGCAGATTAAAAAAAACAACAACTGCAAAACAACTGACAGCTTTAGTTTTTCTTGTGCATTTAAACTGTTGCCCAAAATTCATATCTTCAGCATAGAGCAAAACAGTTTCTTTGATGCGTTTTCTTATACTTTAATTTTTATTGCTACCAATATCTGAATATGCATCATTATGAAGTTACTAATCATTTTTGTTTCTGCTGGAAGGAAATGACATCATCCAAAGCAGTTTTTCAGTATTAGAGATATAAAATAGTATGATACAGATAATTGCTGTGGTATAACGTCTCTGCCCTGAAGTAGTTGTAACGGCAGAGTTAAAGGAAGTAGGTATTATATGTTGGAAGTTTCCATATCAGTTCAACTTGCACTGGTGTACATTGGGGCTGTGATATGAAAAAGTACCTTTGCAAATCTGTGTCTGTTTGATAGTGTATGATCACAAAACTTAATGAAGAACTCCTAAATTACTCCTTTTCTAAGGTTATTTCAAAATAATCTTTAGTTTCTTATCGACACTCACACCAGTATTTCATATTTAAAACAAAAGCCTGTTAAAATTGCCCCCCCCCCTTCATCCTTGTACTTTAAACACTTTGTCATGTTCAGTACTAAATTTGTGGTAGGCCTACCACAAGTTCATATTCTGTCCTGTATGTGGCTGTTTAATTTATAAAATATTTGATTTTCGAGCTGTATTTATTCAGTGGAATATGCTATTTTATAGCATATAAATCAGAATAACTGGTGAAGATAGTGTCACTCATTTAAGATACAAATGACTTTCTCATGTATTCTGTGATCAGAAACTAGAGATTATTTTTAACTTGTCTAAAACAAGTGTTATGGGAACAATGTTTACTTGACTTTAGTAGAGTTAACTACAAGACATTAACAGGAGAAACTCCATCTAAACCTTGTTGAAAAGACTCACTTTCAAACCTTCAGTGAGACACCTAGACAGTGACTATTAGAACACTAATACTGCAAACATCTGGATCTTATTCAGAATAAGTCCTGCAGTCTGCTTGACACCAATACTGACACTGCAGCTGTAATTCGTCTTAACTGTCCTTTTACTTGCTTATCCTGACGTAGCAGTGCTCGGGCCTTCTACTTCACTTGGCACAGATCACATACTATGTTAACGACAACTACAGTAGTGACTGGAGAATTAAATGCTAGCTAATGCTTCAGTGTGTGCTGCTTGTAACCTGAACAGTTCCCGTTTGGTCAAGGAAAGTTCTGTAGTTAGTCGTACCTCTTTTTCTTTTAACTTCTTTACATCTCGCTGGCTAGTCTAACATGGAAAGAATGGAAATCTTACTTTCTTGATATGATTATAAAAAAATAGACAAATACTTTAACGTTCTGATTATATTTTAATTTCAACAAACAAAATCTATATAATATGTCAAGCACACTACTTGTAATAGAAAAAGTAAGGAAAAATTTTTTTAGAATACAATAAAAGATGAATGTTTGGAATTTATAGATGAATTTACCTTTTAAGAAAACTACCAGTATTGTTAGTAAAGTATGTTTAGTGTTGTTGGTAAAGTATCATTTAGTCTTAGTGTTTAGGAATTTACTTAGTTAGAACTAATTAAAAAATTGCAGTTTTGTTATCTTGACCCAAGAAATTCAGAAAATATCTCCTGTAAAACATTGAAAATTGTTACACATCAAAAGATGTACTTTATACTGTTAACCCTCAAATGTTTTTAAACTATTCACTACCAATGAGGTTCACATATTGCATCATACTGGTAATAACTGTAAAGAACTGACTAAAGTCTATGGACCCCTATTGGTCATTTTCAGGTGGCATCTTAACTGCATCATGACCAGTTCCGAGCATAATTTTAATGCTTGTAATTTTATATCAAACTCATAAAATTTGAGTTAATTTTTTAATCAATCAAAAAGACATATTTGGTGGTAGGCATACTTTAGTAAAAAGTCACAGCAGTGATGCTATGAAGTCTGCATAAGCTTGCAGACAAACAAATTGAATTTTAAATATCGGAGATGTGTGAATCACATAAAATAATTGTTTTGTTGAATTTCATACAAAGATACTTGAAGGCCATCTGTGCTAGCCATCCCTCATTCTGAAGTGATAGACTAAAGGGAAGGCAACACCACCCACTGCCAGCTCTTTACAAACAAATAGTGTGATTAACCATCTCATTATATTGTCCCCATGGTAAGCATGTTCAGCAACAGGGTTCAAACCTGTGACCTGCAGATTGCAAATTGAGTGCCAGGCCTCACATAATATAAAAAATGAATGCTTTTAATAAGTAAGGACATTAACTTTTACATCCTGTGTGGACTAAACTTTTTCACACACCCCTTTTTTACTCACTCAAAATATATGAAACATTTTTATTATTCTACAACTTTTGCATTCGAGGTTATATTATAAAATAGCCTTATGCTTTAAAAATAATCAAGATAATTTTTCTGCATATTATGTTATAGTTACGTTGAAAGAGCCATTCCTATTATTAAGAACTTCTAATCAAAAGTAAACTACATAGAACAGGACTAAATATAAACTTATATATTAATGAAGCCTATCCTGTATAACAGACTAGTAGGACTTAATGCCATGAATCAGTACACTAGAAACTTACCATATTTTGCCTGAGAAGCTCTAGTTTATCTGTTTTCAGCTTAACTACTTCCAATTTCAGGGATTCAATCTGCTTTTGCATAGCTGCAATATAAAACAAATTAAAAGAGTACAGCAGTAAAAAGAAACTTAATTTTTTTCCAGAACAACTTTTACAGGGTTTTGATATTGATGCTTATATATATGAACTTATACAACAGCAATATAGGAGACAAGCAATGTTCTTCATCAGGTTTATGAAATACAGATATTCTTCTTATATTGTTAATGGCTTTTATTTATCCGTCAAATTACAAATTCTAGTTTTGTGATAATTCACATCTTAACATATTTTCCATGTAAAAAAAAAAACACTTTAAACTAAAATATAATTTGTTATAATTTATGGTTTTACTCTTGAAAATTGTATTCTCTAAATTAAAACGTATTTTAACACTTTCACTGTGGAAAGCCACTATAATTCACTGAAAGACTAATTGTCGTTGACAATGGAGATACTTTTTCTCCACGGCCATAAAATAAACTTCCCTGTACAGTGGGAAGTGACAACCCTCCATGAGCTTGAATCAACCACATCTGGAAGTGTGAGTGAAAAAAAAACAAGTATAAAAAAAATCCCTCAGATGGAGCCCCAGATGGCAGACAATGCAGAGCACCCACTGATCGTTTTATTTCCTCTGTGTTTTTACAATAACTTAGGTACAATATATTCTATGACCATTCTTGTGCATAGACATCATAAAACTTCATTCATTGTTTAAAAATGCACAATAACTTAATGTATGAAGTGAAAAGTAGAATATACAATTAAAAACTACATTTTTCGGTGGAAAAAGTTCTACCATCTTCAGGAGATCAGCTGAATTTTTAAATGTTAATGTGCTTACTTATTTTATATTTAGGTAAGTTATTGATGCCATAACATCAGGTTATGCAATGTAAGTGTGTCTTATATATTATAATAAAGCAAAATATACTGCTAATTTATGATGTTTTTTGATGGAGAAATGAGATTGATTGGGGACTGACTGTGAAATCTAATTATGCAGTTAAAGGGATAATTAATGCTGTGAAAAAATTTCAAAATGTTATAAAAAATACTGAGTTTTTATTCAGAATTTGTACTTTCTTGCTGAATAAAACTGGAATAAGTTTAGTGATCTACACTTTAGCACTCTAGACCATTAATATTTATTTTTAAGGCTGAACCTCCAATACATACACCTAGTGTTAATGTATCTTGCAATCTTGACTTGAATGAGTTGCAGTTTTACATTCATTATGTCTTTAAAACTACGTTTTTTGAATCAAAGCTCTAAACTACTTATACCTTGATAACCAGGCCTCTGTGTCTTACAGCCGTGAAATAAACAGGGTTCATATACTTGCTCAAGAAAAAAATGTCAAATACTTAAGACTTTGATCTTCCCATCTGATTTCCCAGAAGCAGAACAAATATTAATTGAAATTCATTAAGTCTGAATTTTCCAGAAGCACAAATACCGTATTTTTCGGTGTATAAAACGCACTTTTTTACCCCAAAATTTGATGTCAAAATCTGCTTGCGTCCTATACACCGAAGGTATGAGTAATATATATGTATATATACAATATATACTGTCAAGTTGGATGCGTCACCGAAAGCCGAAGTACCGTATCTTAGGTCTCGGGAACAAAATAGTTGTTTCTTCATTTTTCGTTTTATTTTTTCACCCCTTACGATGTCTAAAGAAAAGAGCATGGAAACAGAGCTGCCGAAAGATATTTTGGTCCTCCACCAACAGAAAAAACGAGTCGTTACTGGTGCGAACAATAAGAAAAATTTAAAATGATTAAAAATGATAAACGCAATTTCCAAGGAAAAAAAATCAGAGTTTACACAGTGTTACATGATACGTACACTTTCACTAAAAATATGTTGTGTTATGTAATACCATCAGGATCAGAGTTTACACAGAGCTACATGATACATACACTTTCACTAAAGATATGTTGTGTTATGTATCATCAGGATCACAGAGCTACATGATACGTACACTTTCACTAAAGATATGTTGTGTTATGTAATGCCATTTCAGGATCAGAGTATACACAGAGCTACATGATACGTACACTTTCACTAAAAATATGTTGTGTTATGTAATACCATCAGGATCAGAGTTTACACAGTGTTACATGATACATACAGTTTCACTAAAGATGTGTTATGTAATGTCATTTCAGGATCAGAGTTTACACAGTGTTACATGATATGTACACTTTCACTAAAGATATGTTGTGTTATGTAATGCCATTTCAGGCTCAGAGTTTACACATTGTTACATGATACGTACAGTTTCACTAAAGATATGTTGTGTTATGTAATGCCATTTCAGGATAAGAGTTTACACAGTGCTACATGATATGTACACTTTCACTAAAAATATGTTGTGTTATGTAATGCCATTTCAGGATCATAGTTTACACAGTGCTACATGATACGTACACTTTCGCTAAAAATATGTTGTGTTATGTAATGCCATTTCAGGATCATAGTTTACACAGTGCTACATGATACGTACACTTTCACTAAAGATATGTTGTGTTATGTAATGCCATTTCAGGATCATAGTTTACACAGTACTACATGATACGTACACTTTCACTAAAGATGTGTTATGTAATGCCATTTCAGGATCAGAGTTTACACAGTGCTACACGATATGTACACTTTCACTAAAGATGTGTTATGTAATGCCATTTCAGGATCAGAGTTTACACTTTCGCTAAAGATATGTTGTGTTACTTAATGCCATTTCAGGATCAGAGTTTACACTACATGCAATATAGACACTTTTACTGGTGATATTTTGAGCAGGAAACTTCTGAATTATATAAGATTATGCACGTTTTAGACTTTTGTGAGTTATAAAAATAAATTACAAAACATAACATGAATATGCATAAATATAAAATTCAAGGACTTTTTACTTTCAAGTTTTTGAATTTACTCTATAACACAATCGAGTACTTTCAGAGCTTTTAAGGACACATATGAACCCAGTAGACAGAACTTGTCAGCAGAGCTTTTTAAACTACAACTTGAAACTATTTATACCTTGACAACTGGGCCTCTGTGACCTACAGCTCTCTGTGCAAACAGAACAAGACTGGACGGTGTTCAAATTCCCACTATCAGCACCTCTACAAGAGTCTTCTGAATTTGCGGAAGTACGTTCTAACTCCAGACTGTTGATACTGGATGAGTCAGACTCGCAGGCAACGTGCTGTGCCAGAGGTGGGGTCTCGGGGCTTGACATTGGTGTGTTAGGTCCACTGCCTGATCTCTCTTGGGCTCCAACAGATATGCTGTCATTGTTTCGACTGAATAGATCATTAAAAAAATAAAACACAGAAACATGAATCAGATGTAGTAAATAAGAAAGGAAGCTTTGTTCCAGTGAAAAAATTTAACACTGTGTAACTATAAGTTTCAACTCTTAATTTTGAGAAGAGATCCACATGAATGCAAAGCAAAGATAAAGACAATTAACTAGCATTTTGAAGTCTCTGTGATATAAAGTTTATTATTATTTACAGTTGTTAATAAAACTAAGCTAGCATTGAATTTAACATGATTATTTGAAAATTTCAATCTTTGTGAACTGTTTCACCCCAAAATCAGATCACTCCAGGCTTTCAATTGAAGATCACTTTCAATCACAGTTGAAACTGTTTTGTTGAAAATTAATAAACAGTAATAAAATATAACTTTGTATAGTATCAAACTTTAATCAGTAATTAATTTGTGAACAGGGCTGTATATGATGTGTGAAGTTAAGATATGTAAGAAGCAATAACATACTAACCCTCTTTTTTTTTTTTTTAGGCTTGGTCCTTGCATTTGATTTTTTACTTGAATAAGGAAACACATTATGCTAATATAATAATATGTAGGCAAACAATCATTTATAAGTACAAGGAAAAGTTTCATTGATGTTGGAACATGTTTTGACAGGACATTGGTCTGTATTCTTCAGGTATGACCAGTACTAAGCAATACAAGGTTTATATATTGTTACAAAGGTAAAAGACACAAGGATTAAATGTCACATATGTGGTGTCAGCAGGTGAAAGGATATAGGTAGAAGTCAAGTCTGATCAAGTGTATGAATAGACCTTGCCAAATACAGCTGATGTTGCTAGGGCCATTATCATGGTTTAGTGAAAGATCATTATAGATTTGACCTCGATCTACATCCTGTCACCTGCTGACTCCATTTCTGTGTCTTTTGCCTTTGTAACAATATATAAACCTTGTATTGCTTAGTACTGATCATACCTAAAGAAAACAGACCAATGTTCTGTCAAAACTTGTAGTATGTTCCACCATCAGTAAAACCTTTTTTTATACTTATAAATCGTTAGTTGCCTACCTATTATTACACATGATTTCTTTAATTCCTTAAACTGTTTAACTCATCTTGTATACAACTCTGGTGGAGAAAGTATCAACTACACAAGAAACAGTAAGAAGTGAAATATTGCACTTAAAATTTGTAGATTCTGATGCATTTGAAACAATCACTTTGAAGCACATTAAGTTTTACATTTCTGATGAAAATGATTACGAACACAGGTAAGTTGAGTAGTCTGATACATAAGTACATTAAAAGTAACCATATTATATAACACATTAACTGATATCTTTTAACTGACTGACAGAAACAGCATTTTTGACAAAAGCTTTGTGTATTTGCATGCCCAGCTGATCTGATGAACTCTGGAATTGATGGAAAAATCCCTTCTTCTGCATAGCTGACCAACAACTTTTAATTCCAGTGAAAAAATTAAATATTTTATGAACTATAAGTTTGAACTCTTAATTTTGAAAAGAGATCCAGATGAAAGCAAAGGTAAAAATTATAAAAGTTTTAATTAATTAGATTAATTAAATCTAATTAATTAGATATTAGATATAAACACAATTAATTAGATATTTCATATCTAGAAGACCAGAGAACTATTAAAATGGTGTATCCCTGTTGTGGTCATTCAGATTAAACTTTCACCTAGATGTGTTCATGGCTTTTATATTTATTGTATTTATAAATAAAAGTGATGTTCTCTGGACTTCTAGATACGAAACTGAGCAAAATGAAACATTTAAAGTTTTTATGAGGTGCTAATTTTGAAGCACCACAACTCAACTGTGATAAAGTTTATTATTATTATAAACCAAGGCTGAAAAAAAAGAAGGGTTTATCATTATAAATCAAGCTTGAAAAGAAAAAAGGGGGTTAGTTTGTTATTGGTCTTACATATCGTATACAGCCTTGTGCACAAATCAATTAGACATTACATCATTTTTACTGTGATGTAATGTCACACAAACAACAGATCTATGGGTCATGCTTCACTAGGGTAATAGGATACCTTAGAAATTACTGATTACAGTCAATTTCTGTCATCTTAAGTATATTTTATTATGAAGAATAAAAACCATTCACTTCTGATCTTCCGACAACTAGTATGCAATTAATATTTAAACAGAACATCGCTTTTATTTATAAATAAAATAAATATAAAAGCCATGAAAATATCTAGGTGAAAGTTTAATCTGAATGATAACAACAGGGATACACCATTTTAGTAGTTCTCTGGTCTTCTAGATATGAAACTGAGCAAAATGAAACACTTAAAGTTTTTATGATGTGCTATTTTTGAAGCACCACTACTCAACTGCGCTGTCAGAAATGAGGGCAAAACATACAAGCCACTTCTATTAAGACTTTTTGTGTTGCATGTCCAAACCGACCTGATAAGCTCGGGTTTCTGGACTGGTATGCGTCAACACAGGGTATTTTGTTGGGATGGTATTATGTTCTTACTCGTAATCTGTTATTGTCAGTAAAAAAATATTTGTTAAAAATTGTTACCAGTCCTACTGTCATACAAATAAATTTCTTGGTAATAGTTTCAAACTTGATGTGTCATAGAAATGTTAAAGCTAATATTGCTGGTCGTAACATTGCTAAATACAGGAGACAAACTATGGTTTGACTGACAGCATTGTTAATTTTACTAATAATGTGCAAAAATATTGCTTGCATATTTATTTTTTACTCTTTATACACTTCAGAAAATAACATATAAAACTTTAATACTTTCAGTAATTATGATAAAGCTAAATAAAAAACTTATTTTTATGTTAAACTGACCACAAGTGTAGGATAGTTGTCATCATTTTTGAATGTGTCAAACTCCCCCCAACCAAGCAGTTCTGGAAATACTAAAAACAATGTAACATATCATTAACTACAGCATTAGTAGAAAAGTGAGAATAAATTTAAGCCACACACCTGTAAAGCAGACAAAGGTAAAGAAAATTGGCTTGGAATTGTATTTTTACTCGGTCATCACACTGATAACATTTTAATTTATTTGTTCAGTTTTCAAACAACAAACGAAAAGTGCACTTTTTTGTCACACCAGCTCACTTGTGACACACTTACATCGATCTAGATAGTCTCACATAACATCGTTAAACAAGTTCTTGATCAACTGAGTACTGCAGTTTCAAGCTAACTTAGCTCTCCTCAGCCTAGTTAGTTCAGTGGTAAAACATCACCCAATAGCTGCTATAGACGGTACCAAGTTTGAAAGGGATAATTTTTTATATTTTACACCCTTACGTGAAACTATTTCACCATATGCACAGTTCATATAGGGATTTAAATATTATCGTAACACAGAGAGTATTTTTTAAGGGTTTTGATATACCGATACTATCACAAACAAACTGTTTTGCCAAAGTTTATTCAAGTATATCAACAGTTCTTTTTATGCAAGTTCAGTGTTTTAATTTCTTAAAGTTTGATTTTAAATATTCCTGGTCTTACTGCTCAACAAGGATGGTTGGATTTTTTTAATCATTGCATTGTATGGCAATAACACAGGATATCAATCTCTTTTGATATCTTTAGTTGTTTCTTTTAAAAAAAAATAAACAAATTAAACCATCATACTGAGAATGAACTAGCAAAGAAACTAAATATCCATTACGATGATATATGAAAGAAATCACAATGATATATGAAAACTAGAAAAACAAATTTTATATAACTAATAATGGATACAAAAGTTAAAAGAAAATTGGAACAAAAAGAATTTGATTTCTGACCTGTGTGTAGATCCTTGGGAAGGGGATCTCTGATACCAATACTTTATTGAACCTGAACCTTTGATACTCTGCAACATTCAGAAAAAATGTGTTTTTTTAATTAGATGCTTTTAAATAAGTTGTTAAAAGATATCAATAGAATTTGTGTTGTCTTTGTTCTTATCAGTTTATGGTAATAATAATAACATATTTTAAAAATGTATGGTAATATGCCACAAGGCTTAGGAACGAAACACTGAATTTAGGTGAATGGCTGTTGTGCATTTTGTAGCTGAAATAAAAGTGTTAGTTGTGTGACTTGTGCCCAGGGCTTTCAGTTAAATGTACATTTTGCCAAGTTTATCTAGAGTTTTGAATGTAACATTTACTACCAAACCTATTTTCCTCAGGTTAGTTGTAATAAATAACATGACTCTTAAGCCAAACTAGTTACAAGAACAAGTTTCATTCTGCTATCCCTGTATTGTACGGTTTAAATAAACAAAAAGACAGCTTCCAAAATAATGAAATGAAAATGTCTTGAATCCTGTGATGTTAGAGAAATATAGATGGCTAGCTGTATCTGGAACACTATACCAAGCCTTAAGAAAGGAATTGTTGATATAAATTTACTATGTCAAAAATTATCTGATGTAATGTTTCTCTTTTAATAAGATCTTATTAAAAGTATATATTTCTTTCTGAAATCCTCATTTGCGAATCTGAACAAGTACAAGTGATTTCATTTTAATATTAGATGATTTTAAAAATATTCAATATCACTTTTAATAGAATTTTTATATTAGCTACTAAATGTTTTCATAATTATTAGAAGCCTGCACAACTACTACTGGCACTTACTGTAGGAGTTAAGTCCCCAAATGTTGTGTTACTACTACTAACACTAGTTGAGGACCGTTTAGGTGTAACATTGGAAAGATTGGACTCTATCGACTGACTTCTGGATCTTCCAGTCAAGGCCTTCCGAACAGAGTCAAAGAAACGTGAGCTTGTACCATTAACATCAGTTTTGTTGTTTTCAAAACAGGGTCCTGTTCCACAGAATTCTTGAGTCTTCTGTACAAGACCATCATGGAGGGATTGTAGAAGAGAGGTTCTTGTTCGATCCTGATACCAAAAAATAAAATTTACTGTTGTTAAAAACTACTAGTTTTTGAAATAGAATAAATATTTAAAATATTTTTGAAGGGTAAAAATTCCACTTTATGCCAGGCTTAGAGCTTAACCAATATATTAACAGCAACGAAACTTAAGTTATAATCAATGTATAATACATTTTTTTTTAAATTGAAGTGCTTTTTTATTCAGTGGATCACACATATGAAAAATCATGAACTTCTAAAAAAAAAAAAAAAAGGATTTCACATTTACCCTCAGAAATGACTTTTCACCTTTTGATGTTTTATGTCTTGTACTAAGGTAACAGAAAACCACTAGTTAATAATATTGCCTATATAATGATTCAAGATTATTCTAAGGGGAAGATCTCAGAATTCATAGGTTTTTTTTTAACCATTTAGACAACTGGAATAAAACAAATCATATCTCAGCAGCCATAATATAAAATTACAGGTTTTTTTGCAGACTAATATTAAAATAGAAATGTTTTTAAGACAGCTACAGTTAACTGGCACAAGTAGTGAACAGAATAAGTAAGAAGTAATAGGAAGGCAAATTCTGACCATGTGTCTTAATGCTTGATCAATATAATTCTTAAAATGTTTGAAACTTGGCATACATTTTTTTTTCTTATTACCAAAACAGCACCATAAGCCTTATTGTTTCTGATAAAATATTACCCTTCAAAGGGAAGAGATTATTTTAATAATTAACTGAAATATGTTTAATACAAAAGGAATATTGTATTTAATTTGACAGCTCAGTCACAAATATCCTGTAATAAAAATGTTAAAAATATTTGATGGAACTATTAAGTCATATCTTTGCATAAATTCAGAATATATTAAGTTATGTTTAGGTAAATCTGAGATTATAATGTTTATAGGATCAGTGATTAACATTTCTGAATTGAAAGATATTATGTAGAGATGTTTACGCTTGTATAATATGATTTTAAATCTAGTAGCAGTTATTTTTAGTTGCTGCACAGTGGCTCATAGAATGGCTCTGAGTTGTTGTTTTGTTTCACTTGACAGATTTGAGATCTAATTACAGTGTTGGACTCTGAAGGTCAAACCCTTTCGATTGACCTATATGAACACACCCAAGATTTCATAGATTAACTAATCTTGCCTAAAAGAATTTCAATTTGAGGGTAGGCTGGCAGAAATCCTGATGAGTAATAAAATTGAATCTGGTATATGTGTGTGCCCCATGCTTGGTATTGCTGGTGCATAAACATTTGCTAATAAAAAGGTTAAAACGTCTCGTGGATTAATTTACTCTAACCCTGCCTAAAAGATTTCAAGTGCTGCGGTTATTGAGGATTCCCTTGTTTGTATAGTTTTCACATTACAACTTTATCACAATTGCAAAATCCAAGCCTTTCAACCAAAAAATATTATATGAAACTGCTGTACCTCCAGTTTCGCAAACTTTTCTGACTTGTAGCATGCATGCTCGGCATTGATAAGCTTAGCAAGAAGAAATTCTCGAAACCGATTTCCTTTGGTAAAAACAGCAGGCTGTGGTAGAGGTGGACCAAAAAATGGAACATCGTCTTTTGCTGTAACTGAAACCTTGTATCTGAAAATCAAAGACAAACTAAATTTTAAGTTTCTATCTTAAGATGAAGATTAAAAACCATATATTTCTGAGCTTCTGACAATTAGCATGCAAATAATATTTGTACAAAATATCACTTTTGTTTATAACATACGAAACATAAAATATATACAATCTTCTTGAACCTTCCATGAAGCACATTTATGTGGAAGTTTAACTTATATCGCAAGAGGAATACACCTTTTTAACAGTTCTTCATTCTTCTAGATATTAATGAAACTAAGCAATTGTTAAATGTACATTAAGTTAAGTCTGTATGAAAAATGTAAAGGTTAAGCTAGGTGCAGATACTTCTTTTACAAATTATTTGAGAGGTTAAAAGACAAGAAATAATAGTGATGAATAAAGGATCCAAAGAATAGAGCATCAATAAAATATGCACAAAAAGTGAACCTAAAAAAAAGAAAATGTAAACGTACTTTTTAACTAAGAGTAAAAAGTGGACAGAATTAACGAAAAAAAAACAACAACAAGTACTCTACCTTTTAAGTGGGAAGATCTTTTTCAAGGAAAATTCATTAAAATACATTCGTCAACTTCAAATCTTCTGGAAAGCAATGAACCACACACACACACACACAGTCATAAAGCAGAATGTATACAGTAGAATTAAAAAAAAATACCAACCTTGTCTGAGGTGACTCAGGTTCAAGAGCCTCAACAACAATATAAGCATGTAGAAAATTAGACGCTATAATGGTGGGGGAAAAAGGAGTGTTGGAGTCCTGGAATATAATGGCTACAATGTCATTCCCAATGTGTCTCTTTCTTTGAAGCTGAAATAACAAAACAAGTAAGCACTGAGTGGTTTAACATCATGGTTGTAATGGGGAAAGTTCTATATAAATACTGCAAAAAAAAAAGTTAGCACCCTTTAATATCAAGATCCATTTCATCAACAAGAGCTTGTTCAAGACCTTTGGAGCAAGGCCACAATTTAGACCTGTTGAAAGCTGGTTTTATTATAAAGATCACTGACCACTCTTCACATATATTTATAAATTAAATAGGTACCTTGCAATTTCCTTATGACAAGTTAATGTAAATTGCCCTGTGCATAATGCCGTAAAGAACCAAGGGATCAGGTTATATAGTTTTTGTTTCTAGATTTTTGAAAAACGAGCTTAAGATATAAGTAATGCAATGAATATTCATATACCATTTTTGACCTGTCACAAATACATCAGTGTCAAGCAGAATTTTATTTCCTAATCATCACATTTAACTATATTTCAACCGAACATAAAATTTCTGTCAAAGCAAATTCTGAAATACACCTGACTAAGAGGTTTGCTTTAGTGGATTTACTCATAATCATCAAAGGTAACACCTTTTTTGAAAAGTTTTAATAATCTGAGGGTCATAAGAGTGTTCATGTACTACTAATGCTGTGAAGAGAAGTATGGTAGTAAAATTATGATAATGCATAGAAAAAGAATGTTGGAAAAGTTTAATATCACACAGAAAAACAGGACTCTCATACACATAATAATGTGTAGTAAAACAGGACTTTCTTACATTGTTGACAGGATCTAATAATACGTAGTAAAACAGGACTTTCTTACATTGTTGATAGAATCTAATACTCTGTGGTAAAACAGGACTTTCTTACATTGTTGACAGGATCTAATAATACGTAGTAAAACAGGACTCTCATACACTGTATATACAATATAATAATGTGTAGTAAAACAGGACTTTCTTACATTGTTGATAGGATCTAATAATGTGTAGTAAAACAGGACTTTCTTACACATTGTTGATAAGATCTAATACTGTGTGGTCAAACAGGATATTCTTACAATGTTGATAGGATCTAATAATGTTTAAAAACAGGACTTTCTTACATTGTTGATAAGATCTAATAATGTGTAGTAAAAAAGGACTTTCTTACATTGTTGATAGGATCTAATACTGTGTGGTAAAACAGGACTTTATTCCACCATTAATAAAATCTAATGACGTATCGTAAAAAAGAACTATCATGCAAAGTTTGTAAAGTTTGATAACGTGTAGTAAAACAGGACTTTCTTACACTGTTGGTAAAGCTTAATGATGTATAGTAAAACTGTCATGATATAAAAGACTGTTTAGTTTAGATATTATTGATTAACTTATTTTGTGAGTGAATATTTTATTATTGTTTAGTTTTTGTTATAATAAAGAGTTAAAAGCAGACGATTGTAGGAGGTTATGTTTATAATTCATTGACGCTGAGACTATTGAACGTCTCATGCAATACACTGATGTCAAAAATATAGAGATTTCTAGAAGGCCAGATGATTAAATGACAAAGGTATAAATAGTGTGAGATGAGTGAAAACAGCAGACAGACAATAGCAGAAGAAAGTTAGGACAAGAAAAAGTTTGGCGTGAAATTAACTATTGTAGAAGTGATAGGCCTAATGATTAACATAGGCACTTCAAAAGGAACAGAGGATATTTAGAAGAAAGAAGAGAAAACGATTATCGGTAACTCACACCACAATTGTAAGTAAATCACACAGAGAATACTAGTGCGATATTGATAGAGAAGATAGTTCGTCTTGTCAACTGAAATTCTAAAACAATTCAATAGGCTTAAGTGAACTTTTGACAAGAAGAAGAGAACTATATATAAATAGTGTTTATGATATGCCTGTAATATCTATAGTGTGAAGAATTTGTTGTACATACGTTTAACTTCTTTCAAATATATATTTTATTTTAAAAATAAGTAAGGTGCGTGCTGTTTATTTATCATTGAATTTATAGCCAACAAATCACAGACACCTACTGTAGAAGAATCCTAAGCCCAACAACGACACAGTATATATTCATTAAGAAGTATAAGTAAAAGCCGTTTAATTGGCAAAATAATTATATTTTTAATTTCTGGCAAAACAGCTAACAGGTAAAGTTGGTAAAGTGTTATAAAAATTGGGTTTTTACATCTCTTGGTAAAGTTTAAGAACACTTAAAAAAACAGAGGCTTCAAGCTCTGTCTGAAGAAAGTTACCAATGTGTAATGTACTGTACCTTTTTGTTCTGAAGTCTTCTTGGTGTGGTTGTACAGCATACCTTAATACCGAGGAAACAACAAACTTAACAAAAAATCCAACAAGTGTATTCCCACAAAAACATTATTCAATTCGTTTTGAAGTATTTCTTTGTCAATAAACATTTTCAGACTGTAAAAGAAAAACTTTGTACCTGTTGAGTATCCCCTTCAGTGTAGGGAAGAAGTGTAGAGACATGAAACATGATTTCACACCCTTGAAACTGGGTATATATGGACTCTTTGCCAGTCTGGCCATAATGGGTGTCAAGACCACCTCGAAAGCTAGAAGATACATCACAAATACATAAGCAAGAGGGTTGGAGAAATTTTTGACAACAAATAAGATTTCTTCCAGAAATATTCCAGCAAGATAGCTAATAGAGTAGTGTAAGTTTACCTAGAAGCAAATTTGTTCATGATCAGTTTTGAAATTTGGAAAGATCAAAGATCCAATTCTTTCTGATATTAGTGAACAATGTTTATTATTTCTTAAAGGTTACATTCTACACACAGAATCTACTATCTCACACAGCGATATTGCATGCAGAGGTATATAGCTTCAATAAATGCTCTATCAAGTTACCCAAATTTAAAACAGGTGATACAATCAATTAACTCTTAACATTTATTGCTGGCTTCTGATCTCATCCTAAAGTTGCAGAAAAATTAAACTACTAATAATAAATGAAAATGAAGATTTTACTGTAAACTACTCCATTTCTCTGATGGAATAGAATAAAAAAATAAATATGAAGCCCAATTACCATTCAATTCACCACTTATCACTTAGTTATTCTGGTGTCAAATGATAGGTAGAGCTTCATATTTATTTTTAGTATCTTAAACAGCTTGTCTACTGAATAATTTAGAAGAATAAATTAGTAGCATTATTCTTCAAATCCTATATAAACAGAGGTTCACTCTGGTGAGTAAAAACACCATGTATATAATATACAGTTTACCACTTCAAGAATCCTAGTCTTGTCTTTTAGATTTACTCTTGTCAAGAATTACTTTAGACGGGTGGAATTCCCCAATATCAGTAAAACGTGGTGAAAAGCAGAAAATTAAATTACAAATTGGTTTACATATTTGTTTTTATCATTTTAAACAGATTGTCTGCTGAATAATTCAGTTAGTAGTATCAATGCTATATATATTCTTCAAATTCTACATAAACATAGGCTCACTGTGGTGAGTAAAAACACCATATGTATAAATAGTATAACTGTGGTAAAATTCTAGGTATTCTTTACTGTAGTTTTAGTTAAAGAGGTATATTCATCTTCTACTGAAGAATATTGTTTGGGTCACTTTGATATGATTTGATGAAGGTGCTGCACAGATCGACAGATGTGTAGTCATCAACATCATTCATTAACAAAAATCTTTGATTAAATCTTGTCTGCAGTCAAATCAGGAACAAACAATAAAAGGTCAATACTGTTTATCAGTGTGGTATTCAGTCTGAAGAACAATATCTAAAAATATCTCTTACTGGGAATATATATATATTTATTTGTGCTAGTTCAAGAAAATAAAGGATTAATAAATATCTGAAAAATAAATTCAATTTTATGTAGAATTATATTTTAGATATTATAACTGATGCTACATTACAATTCTGAGCACAAAAGTAAAGTCACCCCTGGAAATCCTTTAGTTTGATGTGGTGTCCTAACATATTTAGAAATTCATCCATAGCAGGACTGTGACTAACATTCCCAAACAGCTCTTCTTCAGTTGTCTAAACCAAGAAATAAAAAAAAAAACGTTTCTTTCTTCAATGGTAATGCACTGTTTTCAAATACATTTTTACACTGTCTAAAGTTAACCCTGAAATACTGAATTTACATCGTTAACACTTTTTCTTGTACAAAAACAATAACTTTCAAGTCAAGCAATATGTTTTTTTACTGAATAACATTACATAATTGATCAGCAGAAAATGTGTGAAGTGTCTATAAATATTTTAGATCATGCTGAGATCTTTCATCAGATTTAACAACAAAAACAATTCTTAACTTGCTTTGCTTATATATATCCTATAACAGTCGATTTTTCTCAGACACTGATATAAGCAGCATCTAAACAAAAGTTAGTGTTGTAAGCTAGTTTTGGTATTACAGAAAAGGTTATTGGTCTATAAATAACAGAGTACAGACAGAAAACTATGCTCTTTTGTAATTGCAAATGTATTGTACCAGCTAAGATGAAAGTAACATGTATCATAATTTTTATCTAAAAACAGAAAACTAAATAATACTAGCACAACAGTGTCATATACTTTGACTAGATTACAAACTGGTGTTCAACATAACACAAACAGAAACACAAAACTGGAACTGGTGAAGCATCATAAATTTATAACTTGAGACTATTAAGAAATTTTTTTTATCAAAGTTTAACACACGTAGCTATTATAAGGTAGCCTAAATGAAGTTTTATTCATATGAATAAGAAAAGGTTGTTTCATTTTTCTTGAACAGCTGGTTTGGTCGTATTAAGCACTAAAACGAGCACACATTTACTAGTGCCAGGTGATCAACTATAATCTCTATATGACTGAAACAAGCAGGCTTTACAATAAACTCTTTGAAGTTACGGTGATAGCTTTTGTTAACCATTATTATATGTTGATATTATTCCATTACCTACCCATGTCTTTTTAAAAATAAAATGAAAACAGTTAAAGGAGAGAACTGATTAACTGATTAACAAACTCAACATATTATTCTCTAGATGATTCAGCAATTTTTAAAAGCAGTATTTTTAGCAGTTACATTGATTTCATTAGCCAATCTGTATAACTTCTGAAAGTCATTCATTTTGAGGTCTGTTTCTTTATTGAACTTGATGTTCAAGCATTAGTTTGAATAGGATCTGCAGAACTTAATACTAATTAAGTTGAACCAGACATACTAGAATAGCACATAAAAAGAAGGAAAGAATGGGTACAAAGAAATAACGTAAATTGTTAGAAGTACAAAATCAAACATAAGTAATTTTTGTAAGTCAAAATTCTGAATAATTAAATGAAGAAATTTAAAAAATCAATAACTAAGCTATTCATAAATCTTCTCACTGGTTTCAGCCCTTATTCTCCATGTGTTTTGCAATTCAGGTGTCAACCTAAGAATTTTGTTATATAATAATATTGAGGATTACAAACTCGTGATGAAAAAGTTTTCACCAAAGGTTAATTTTGTTTCTAATGTGACAAATGCTATCGTTTATATATTATTTCAGGCATAGATTTCAATTCACAGTAGCAAAGGCATTACTTCTTAATTTAGAATTTTCAAAGCCAGCATTACAAGCCCTTCTTAAATTGTATGTACAAAAGACAAGATTACAAAATGAAGCAAGAGTAAGTGGTCATTCAATATGTTTAATAAAGTCATTATAACTTTTTTGAATGAATGATGAAATCAAAAAGTGAAGTAACTATATAGACAGAATTTAAAGGTATGGTATTACACCTTAAACTTAATAACAACCCAAAACTTTTTATTAACTTTAAAGTACTCTATTCCAAGACAATAGATAGAGAAATAACTCCAAATTATGTTAATACCACTTTTGGTAACATGAATGTCAGGTTATTAACTCTTTAAACCCGTAACGTTTTGCGCATTCTGCAGGAATTATTTTGATGATTACCTAATAATTATTACCATAACTTATAAAATTTAAATTTTCTTAATTTTATGGATAATAACATGGTTTGGATTAGTTTTCAGCCAAAGAAACATAAATGTTATTGGACGCTGTCCCCGTCTGATGGGTAAATCCAGATTTTCGGCTGGACACTACTAGCATCTGCTTAGGTTTAAAAAGTTAGATTATGGCAGCATATTTAACTACTACAGAAAATATCAAACTTACCTGGGCATGCCTTTGGTAAATGACACCAAATTTGAAAGTATTGACCAAAACGTGCTCATCATAAGCAGTGAGCATTTCTGAAGCCTACAAGAAAATAAAATTTGAGAATCAAATTGTGTAAAACTGCATTAGAGGAAAAATTTATAATATTTAGTTATAATTTAAACCAGCTCTTAGTTTTAAAAACTTAAAATGTTATTTTTCACAGTTGACACAATAACAACACATCAGTGTAATAATACACAAAAGATTAAAAAATTATCAAAAAATAACAAACCAACTAGTTTTGACAAACGAAGCCTATCAAAACTAGTCGTTTTTTTATATTTTGTTAATTCTTTAATTTTTTATATAATATTATGCTAACATGTTAATATTGTTCTTTATGCATTTGCTCACAGTACTTTTCTTTAATATATTAACTCAGTCACAAAACAATCAGTTGGAGTAGACTGTCAAACAAATTTTTTAATTGAAAAAATGTTCAATCTACTTCAGACTATCTACTGCTATCTGAAGTACTAATAAAACTGTTTACTTCAATCTAATGTTCTTTCTAAAAAGATTGAGTACATATATTAAAATAATTTTGCAGCCTCACCACATCATTTCAGTCCATGTTGCCACATCCATTCATGCTCTGCTTGAAGAATATGCATCTTGACATTAGCCCTGCAGAATAGTTTCCATTGCAAAAGACTCCATCATAAGGCTGTCATCTCCAAAGCACACCCTACCTAGATGATTTCCATATGCTATCTAGTGTACGAGAACAACAGTTTCCTAGTGCCCATTTCAGCAGTCCAATTGCACAGAAATCCATAGGTCTTACATCCAGCAACTTGAGTAGTACATCTTTATATGAAATAGCATAAATATCAGTTTCATTCTCCAGTTGCTTGAGGTACGTGTCAATTGGGCAGGTATAGAAGTTTCTTTTCTAGACAAAGATCTATCTTGATTATGTTCAATACTGTTGCCGGGAACACACAGATACCTTTTTGCCAATGAGTTTTGTGTTCATGGATTCTCATTTTCATCTGTTACAAGATTCCACACTTTGCTTACCATAGCTACGATATGACTTGTTGCAGGTTTATTTCTGGCTGGTCCTGAAATCCCCATATTGATCCATATTCCTCTGTTTTCTAGTATCATTAGTACAATGGATATTCTCATCTTGGAAATTCTAAATCCCCAATCTGAAAACATCTTTATGTTCTTAGTGTATGAATATCTTATGTCAGAAAGAGCTGTTACAAACCCTTCCCAAAATTGATCATTTTTGGTGACATCACACTACCCAAACAATGTTTATTTACTATTAAGGTTAAAACTACACAGTGGGCTATCTGTGCTCTGCCTATCCTGGGTACCAAAACCTGATGTTTGGCATTATAAGCCCTCAGACTTACCAAAGAGCCACCAAACATAGTCAAAATGTAGTTCTGATAAATTCTGTTCTACTTTATGTATGTTGTGGTTGTCATGTGACATGTTACTTTACATATTCATAATCATTTTAATATGATATACTCAAACCTCTATTATAATTAAGCATTTAAATAAAGCTCACTGAATGATCTTCTGCTTTCACTTATTAACACCTAACACAGTTTAATACAGTATTGTTAGTTTTATTTTTAAATCACTAATTAAAATTCAGAGACAATAAATTTTGTTACTAAGCCACATCACATACCTTTGGAAATGTTACTGGTTGGAATCTTTCTGTTATAATCTGATCGCAAAGAAGCTGAAATAAACAACAATAACATTTAGCTTTATATTTCTTATTCTTATTATTATACAGCATAAACCTTTTACTGATTCACCAACAATACATTGGTTTATGTAATTTTATTTGATTGAACAATTATGACAAACTTCTAAAATAAAAATATAACTTTTCTTATTTCTTTAAGTTTTCAGAAAATAAATCCACAAGATGCATCAAAACAGTAATATTTCTGTAAATTGTAATGAATGATATAAATTGGATTACTACACTGGCCTAGACAGAAAAAAATTGTTTGTTTATTATTGGCAACACAACTTTCTGAGGGTTGGATAGATAGGTATATTTTTATTAAATATCTTTATTTAGAATCATTACTGTTGATACTTCTGTGGTGTATGTATGCATGTCTGTGTACATATAAATAAGATATCCATAAATTATTGAACACTTTTATTCAATAGAATGAGAGATATATAAAGATAAACAATTGTGATTTGCAATATAGTGGAAGCAAACACCTGAGGTTTGTCCATGACCAATGATGCCATCAGTATATCTGAAAAGGCCATCATAAATTCCCCTTGACATGGCTACCATTAATACATCTTTACATGAATACCATTCCTAGCTCCACTCCAAAAGTGTCCTGGTGATAATTAAATGTTCTTGTACCTACCAGATAATGTCCTTCACATACCCCCTAGAAACTGATACATTTTTGTGTATTCTAAATTACATTATTATAGTAATAGAAGCAATTTTTTTAAATGTAACAATTATGAGAAGCATTCAGGGTTAGGCCTAGGAAACACAGCCTGGTTTTAATATAATGTACTCAGCCCCTTCTCTTATAATCAGGCATTTAAATAAAATTGTGATAATGTAGTCACTGGATTAGTTTTAGCTTTCATTAAAATTACCTACTAAGACTTAAAAATTTTTTTTATAGCAGTATTTCTAGGTATAATACTAATATTTATTTTCTACATATATTTTCAAATTTATTGTTAGGTATTTTTTTCATGAGTTTATTGGTATCTATTTAGAAGATTTTAGAGATTATTCGAATGGAATATGACAAATGTATATTGAAAAAAAAAGTATATAATTGTCAGCCTCAAAATCACCATTCAGTTTTTGTTTTTTGGCTATTTGCAAAGTTTCTGAAATTCATCATCAGTTTTAGTATAAATATTGCATAAAACGTCAGATTTTTTATTTATAACAACTTTCATTTATATATTAAAAGTACACAAAAATTCATTAAAATAAACTTAATACATTCAAATTTATGGTCTTTATTATTTCACCTTGCAGTTTTGGAACATTTTTGTCCCTATCCCTTCTCATTTTGTACTCGTGCTGTTTCATAATAATTGTTTCTGCAAAATACAGTAATATATACATATATATTTATTTTCTTTTTAGCAGCCCACGAAACATTACGAGTTTCTGTATTTTTTGTGGGTCAGTCACCAACAGGTAACAAATAACTATATTTTATGGTCTGGTATATAAATTGCAATTTGTTAACATTGATAGAGTAGGTTACAAATGCAATAACATCAATTTTAATAATGTTAAAGACACTTGATTAGTGACTAACATAGCACACTGAATGTGCACATTGTGTTCACAGCTGAATGACACATTAGTAGAGTACACAAACCGGATTTCTTAAAGATCTAACCAAACTTAGACTCTGGCAGCAAACGAACAGATTTTATTACTTTACATAAGCCAATTTTTCACTGTTATTAATTGTGAATATAAAACCCTAACAAAAAATAGCTCAAATTAACATGAAAAAAGTTAAAACCCATTAAAAAAAATACCACACCATCTTGTTAAAATAACAAAAAGAATAGAAAATAAAATTAATAAACAGTTCCAGAAATCACACAATGTCAGTCCAACACTTCCACAATCACAACCCAGTGTTCCTGCCTGTGTTTAGACAGGATAG
>NW_013670994.1:8261-27067 GCF_000517525.1 Limulus polyphemus | reverse complement strand
CTGCCTGTGTATAGACAGGATAGAGTTCTCATACTTGATCAACGGTAAACGCACTATAACAATCCAAAAATCACACAATTTTGGTCAGAGTTAGTTAACTTAAAGATCATTTTGGTCTGATTTATTTAATTTAGAAATAATTTTTTAGTTGTTTAGGAAGTTGTAATTTTTGAATTGCTTACCATATAAAATTAAATGTTAAAACTTGTATGAATAAAACATATGCAACCTACATTTTCTAGAGAAAAACATTCATAATGTATTATTTCATGTCTTCATTATAAAATACATCTATATTTAGAAAGGTTCATTATTGTGTTGCGGTATTTGAAATACGTTTCCATTGGGAACATCTATGTAACTTCAAAAGGAAAAAGAAATTTCTTTCAAGACTGAAAAAGAAAGTATCCTGACTTAATATATTCTCTGAAAGCAATGTAAAAAAAATTCTATTTCCTTCCTGTGTCAATCAGTAAGAGGTTAAAATTAATATTTCTTTGAAGAACTGGAGCCATGTAACGAATTTTTTCAATAACTACGATAAAACATGGAATCTCTACTTGGTTACACACACACACACACACACAACATCAGCACTTAGATGTTCTGCAGCCAAGCAAATTTGAGCATCTGATCTGAGCCCCCCACTGAGTCTCCTTTAATCACAACAATTTAATAGCATAGCATTCACACCACATTAATCCATTCTTCACCTTTCACCCATGGTCAGCATATTGGAAACCCAGCATTTATATATGTACATTTTCACTATTCATCAATACTTAATTCTGTGTTAGTAGTATATGGCCAACATAGTACATACATTGTCAATTCAATCTTCAAATATACTTCATCCAAAGATGAAACCGGACAAATCTAGTACTTATACAAGGTAAATCCAGTCTTATTATGCATGTTGATTTAATTTTATTGGGTATTACACAAAATGTTATTTCTATTGTTGCCACTAATTTATTCATTTAACCTCTTAGCCTCATACAAAAATAACCAAGTCTTGCATGTTTGCTTAGATGTTCTTAAAAAAAAAAAGGTTAATATTAACTTTTAAAATTTATTTTAAACACTATCTTGTCAAACTGACAAACGCTAAAGTTTTGAATATTAAACAATTCCTTATCTTAATATGCAGACAGGCATGGTCGTGGCTAGTTATGAGGTTCAGACCTCTGTTAAAATTTGATGTAATGTACTATTTAATATTACCCTGAAATACTGTGGAATGACCCACATGGAAAAGGGATATAATGTGTAGGGCTGACCCTATGTGCTTGTTGGTGTTTGGACCTCGAGTAAATTCTCACTCTAATTACAAACATGAAAACAGGCATTTAATATTTTGAAAATCCTCTAAACAAACCTTTACAAATACATTTTCCACAAACTCTTACCTTGGCAAGCTGGTCTGCACCAAGTTTTTTTCGAAATACACTTTCCATAAACCCTTACCTTGGCAAGCTGGTCTGTACCAAGTTTTTTTGAAATACACTTTACATAACCCTTACCTTGGCAAGCTGGCATGTTCCAAGTTTTTTGAAATACACTTTATACAACCCTTACCTTGGCAAGCTGGCTTGCACCAAGTTTTTTGAAATACACTTTCCATAAACCCTTACCTTGGCAAGCTGGCCTGCACCAAGTTTTTTCAAAATAGACTTTACACAACCCTTACCTTGGCAAGCTGGCCTGCACCAAGTTTTTTGAAATACACTTTCCACAAACCCTTACCTTGGCAAGCTGGTCTGTACCAAGTTTTTTTGAAATACACTTTACATAACCCTTACCTTGGCAAGCTGGCATGTTCCAAGTTTTTTCGAAATATACTTTCCACAAACCCTTACCTTGGCGAGCTGGTCTGTACCAAGTTTTTTTGAAATACACTTTCCACAAACCCTTACCTTGGCAAACTGGCCTGCACCAAGTTTTTTCAAAATACACTTTCCACAACCCTTACCTTGGCAAGCTGGCCTGCACCAAGTTTTTTCGAAATACACTTTCCACAAACCCTTACCTTGGCAAGCTGGCCTGCACCAAGTTTTTTCGAAATACACTTTACACAACCCTTACCTTGGCAAGCTGGTCTGTACCAAGTTTTTTCGAAATACACTTTACACAAACCCTTACCTTGGCAAGCTGGCCTGCACTGAAGTTTTCTCCCAATAAACTGCTTGGTAGAATATCATGTAACAAACCTCGTCTTGTTCTAGGAGGAAACATTGAAATACATAACTGAGTTTTGTTAAGAATAGTGTTCACAGCAATTAATTCAACACATACACAATATTGGTTATTTACATTAGCACTAAATGAACATCAAAAAATATATTTTATTTACTTCAGTTAAAGCACATGTCTTTTCTATGCCAGTGCACAAGTTTGGATTGTCTGCATACATGTAAATCACAGACAACTGAGTAAACTTCAAAACCAATATATCTTCTTGCTACTGATCTCTTTGTGTCTACCATTGTTATTAAAACAGACTAAGTAAATTTAGCATCATCTCATTGTAATAAAAATCCACAGTTTCAAAATATTTTTGCACACTTTGGTATAATTGTATAATTTCTATTAATTTGAGCTAAAAATTATTTTATAAGAATTTTTTTCTAAAAAACAAACTTTCAACATTCGTACATTTATGGTAATTAAAAAGTATCAAACAGATATGTTAAGATTATCAGTTCATCACTATATTATAAATAACAACTCTTAACATTGTTCCAATGAATACATTATTGCTGCCAAGTTAATGAAGTTTGAACTTAATGAGGTTATTAAGTATTATTATAATTTTCAACTGCCTACACTTCTTTCTAAATGTAATAAAACACAGCGTATCCCCATCGTCTTTGTGACATAGAAATAAGCATTAAACACAATGTTATAATGGCCTTTTTAAGTCTTTGACAACCGGTTGGGTCCTTAATGAATTTTATTTTGTGGTTCTTAGACAATTTACTTGCCCTAGGGGAATTCCTGGTAATACAATTATTAGATAAAGTTGAGACGTATTTACCAACTGGCTGAATCCTTAGTAGTTTATATTATCTTGTCACTATATGATTTTAATTGGCCAAAAGGAAAACCCCAATAGTGAAAGGATTAAATAATTAGAAGAATATATTTGATTGGTCATTCATTAAAGTTTATCATTTTATCATAAGTATCAACATAGATGACGAAGTTCAGAGTAGTACAAACATTAATATTTTAATTTAATTTAAATATAAAAAAATGAAATGAATATAAATAATTAACACTGAATTTTCTGTCTTGTTTAGTAAACAGAAAATCTTTTTTATTCTTCTTCATTGAAATTGTGATTTATGTTAATATATTACAAATCTGATAGTAGGGTTTTTTGCATGAATTCTCTTGTATTGTAAGTATGAGTGAAAGTTAAGAATATATATATATATTTAGTGTTTCTACAATAAATGTAACTCTGGTAGTTTTCTAAAAAACAATTACTGAAACAAATGTACCACTCAAATGGTTCATACTAATTATTATCAAATTATGATAAAGGCAAGTTACATACATATATCCACAAAATAAAATAATCATTATATATAAGAAGCAAAAACTGAGCAATCAACAGAGTTCAAAGAATGGACATCAGTACATTATAGATTCATTGCTCTCACAATGAGCTACTCAACAATAAACCAAAAGAAATTCAGCTTACAAGCCAATTCACCTCACATATATATATAATGCCAGCTCAAGTTCAAAAACTGAAGGGTGCAAAAAATAAAACATTGCACCCTTTTTCAAATTTATATATGTTTATTTTTCTGTACTTTAAAAATTTTAAATAATTTTTTCAAAATTCAGAATACAGAATACAAAAATGATACATAGTAGAAAAATACTAACAAAAAAAATAAAGATTAGTAATTAGAAAATTTAACTTTATGAGTTTTTAACATGGCAAAAATTTTCCTTAATGTTCCATATTAATTTCTCTGGCTGTTTGATTTTCTGAAAAATTACTGTTAGACTGTTTAATTTCTCTTGTTCCATTGTAGAATGCAAAAATGTTTTTATCAGCTGTCGTCTCAAAAATGATCTGTTGCCACTTGCCACATTAAAAGCAAAGTTAATAAATTATAGAGCAATAAATGTACTTGGAAAAATTTATTTGATTTGGTTTTCTTTTCACGTGTGTAAGGTAATACCTGATATAGAGGTGAAATTTTCAAGTATCAGATGCAGTATTAATTTACATTCTTCACACAAAATTTCACCACAAATATTCTTTTTCTCTTTGCTTGTTAGTATTTTTTTCTAAAGTTTTACAATTTTTGCACCCCTAAAATTTTGCGGTGGGTTCTTTGAGCCCTTCGATTCTGCCTGGAGTTGGCCCTGGATATATAAATGCTTAATAACTTGGCAAACACACCAGACCTGATGAAAGCAAATGGATGATTGTTTAAATGTCATCAAGCTCGCTAGACTCAAGGCAACATGTCCACGTATATGTATCAGATCATAATTAAACTTTGTTATCTTGGCTAAATTGCTGGAAACAAATGTATTATGTGGTTATATTGGTCTGCATGTTCACATTATAAAAACCAAAAAATATATTCTAATGTGAAAGAATCAATATTTTCTTTATTTTACGCACAATAACTAATAAGCATTGTTCATTTTGCAGTACAACACAAGTTGTCCAGACTACATTTCAATAACCAGTACAAGTTGTCCAGTTTATGTTATAATAATCAATAAATGTTGTCCAGAAGTACATTTCAACAACCAGTTTATGTTGTCCAGTTTATGTTATAATAATCAATGAATGTTGTCCAGTTTGCCATCTTAATTCACAATTATGTTTAAATGAAGAATAACCAGAAATCTAAAATAATGCAGAATATGTCACAATGTTTTAATTCTAAAAGAGTAATCATGTTTTCATACCCATATCAGTACCAGTGATATCCTCATCTTCTAAACCGAGATCTGAATACATTTTTATGATCTGGGTGTATGAATATTTTGTGTAGGAAAGGACCATTACATAGCCTCCTCATAAGCAATAAATTTTCTCTGGCATTACTGGGTACCTATGAAATGCCAATCAATGTGGAAAATGTAGTTCTTATACAAGTTGTTTTGCTGTGATTATGTCAGCTGTGGCAGTCACATGACTTATTTGGATATCTCAAAATAGTTTTAATATAATGTACTGAACTTTCTGTAAATCTAAGACTTTAATAATGCCCATATTATCTACCTTAGTAGAATCCAGACACGACCATTTTCTGCTTTATTTTCTACTTTTAATGACATCACTAAGTGTCCAACGTTAGGATCAATGGCAGTGAAGTTGAAGTGATCCTACAATGAAATGATACAGTATTAAAACAGCAGACCCATATCCTCGTATCCTAAAGCATTTAAAACTCATAAATAATTGAAAAATAGTAACCTTCTGGTTTGAAAGCATTGATATATTTACATGGAATTTAAAACGAAAATTGTCTTTTAAACTTTCAAGCACAGCTTCCTAAAAAACAATCAATAATATGACATACAAAACAACAATAATCACAGTTAATGCCTCACTGTGTGAAAACTTAATACATTCTTTAATATTACAGTACATATCCAAAACACAAGTAATTAGAAAAGGTTTTATACTGGATAAAAATAAATTATAATATGATTATGATGTATTATTTTAGAAAAAGTTTAAACAGTACATCATTGGACTCAAAATTCCAACATATAATATTTATTACACATGGAACTAAGAAGTAATAAACCGAAGTTATTATACATGCATCTTTATTCTTCTTTATTAAAAACCATTTTGAATTTGACAAGTAAATAACACTAATTAATCACGTGTCTAACGAATCATTAAAGCTTTTTTTGAAAATTCAAGTTAAACTATTTTATACATTATCATTAGCAAAGTATCTAAATTGCTCATTAAGATTAAAGCTATAAGCTGGGTAAAAGAGGCTCTATTAATTCACTTACTGTGCCCAGAAATATCTTGCGGTAAATACTTGGGGTATCATCAAGCTCAAGTCGAGGAGACCACATGTACTCAGGGGTAACAGAGTTTCCCTCCGAGTCCAGTTGGTATTCGTGGTTTGTGCCATCAACCCAATAGCCGCCTGATGGAGGAATAACTATCATTGGGTATGGTTGAGGATGACGAAGAAACTAAAACAAATGTGATGACAGCAAATTAAGTGAACATTGAATAAAAACTGTATTATTGCAAGCACTGAGAGAAAGAAAGTCTCTGACTGATCCCCGTAAAGTCTTCTAAAATTCAATCAAAACTTGACTTCAGTTACCTATTATGTTTGTCAACAAACCAGTGTTCACGTGAGTCATTCTGCTAATCCTACAATCTTCTTTATTTCAACATGTACAGGCATCAATCTAACACCACACTTACAGAACTTCTACTGTGTATTTATCAATTAATTATTGATTTATTTATAAACACTAAGTACGATATATAATAGAACACATTTAACACAGAAAATATAGTCTTTAAGGCATAGTTTAAGCTAAAGTGATCCAGAGACTTAATCTAAGTATTGGTATGTCCTACATATACATCAGCATAAGCAATTTTTTTATGATACCAACTTTATAGTTTTAACATTTTTATTTAACTTTTATAGACTTGAACTTAATGCACCATGAAAGTTTTAACTAAATTAACTTCGGTATCTCTCACCTCATTCAACAGGTCTTGATCGCTTTTCTTCTTCCGTGATGAATTCTTAAGGAAACATATGATATTACATTAAAAGTGAAAATTGTTCATTTACAACTAGTATAATTAGAAATTAATCAAAAAAATTCTCTAGTGTGTGTGTGTGTGTGCGCAAAGTTGTTATAGAAAAACCTCATCAGGCTATCTGTTGTGTCCACCGAGGGGAACTGAGCCTCTGATTACAGCATTGCAAATCCAAAGACTACTGTTGTCCCACTGAGGGACTTTTCTCTAGCAACTGTGCTACTTCAAAATATAAGTACATGTATTCTCCTAATAGCACAATAAAGGTTCTCTTAGTATCTCTGCATAAGCACAAATGAAGGGAAGCTATCATTACTACTGAAACAAAAGTTATCTACGAGTTTACATGATCAGACTTTAGGTGACCATTTTTTATATTTATAAAATAGTCATTTTAGGATCTTCACACCTCTCAGTATAAAATAACAGAATTGATAATAAACATCTGAAAACTTAGTTTTTTAACCAACCAAGTGCTTTTTGGAGTTTACATAAAGAATTTCTTTCAACATGATAAAAATATTTCTGTGTTAACAGACTATATGAGACAGGTAAAGTTATTCATTAATGTATACACAATACTTCTTCAGGCATGATAACATATTTCTATATGTACAGAAAATCTTGGACAGGTAAACCTATTCATGAGTGTATACAACGAATGTTTTTAGACATGATAAAATATTTCTATATTAATAGACTTTCCAGGACAGATAAAGTTATTAATGAGTGTATACAAAGAATTTCTTCAGACATGATAAAATATTTCTATATTAACAGACTTTCCAGAACAGATGAAGTTATTAATGAGTGTATACAATGAATTGTTTCAGGAATGATAATTGTTTGTTTCTTGTTAAGCACAAAGCTACACAATCTGTGATGCACCCACTACGGGTATTAAAACCTAGTTTTTAGCATTATAAGCTTCGGGGTTTGCCACTGAGCCACTGGGGGGCATCCAGATTTTACACAATATCTAGGACAGAGATAAATTTATTCGTGAGTGTATATATATGGAATCACTTTAAATAAGTCAAATTTTTAAAGAGTATAAAAAGATAGTATTATATATCATACACATAAATATATATTATGTCATATATAAATATATATTAATATATATTAAAACCTAGTTTTTAGCATTATAAGCTTCGGGGTTTGCCACTGAGCCACTGGGGGGCATCCAGATTTTACACAATATCTAGGACAGAGATAAATTTATTCGTGAGTGTATATATATGGAATCACTTTAAATAAGTCAAATTTTTAAAGAGTATAAAAAGATAGTATTATATATCATACACATAAATATATATTATGTCATATGAAAATAAATTATCTTACTCTCTTGTCAAAAAGATTATCACACTTGAAGTTTTCCTTAACAGGCTTAAGAAATTTCCTTTAACTACTAACCATACAAAGGGCTTCTTGAATGATTTCATAATTTCACAAAACTAAAAAAACTGAAATCATTCCCAGTTTGCCCCTGAAAAAGAAAGGTTCACCTTTTAAAAGCGTTCGGGTTACAGGGTTTTTATTCATTTCCATCAAGATTTCTTGAACCTATGTGTTTTTCGAACATCATGAAATCATTCCAATAATAATGATACATAATACTACTTCTAGTGTCAACATCCAACGGATAAGAGTTTTTTTGTTTATAAAAAACTTGATTTCAGAAAGACAAAAATATACAGCAAGTATAAGCTTCTAAACAACCAAAAATGTCAATAGATTGACTGTTATAAATTAATAGCTTAAAGCAGAGATTCCCTAACTGTGGTCTGTAGCCCTCTGGGGGTCCACAATAGTACTTAAGGGGGTCCACAGTTGTACATTAAATTTATGAAGTTACCATTTACTGAAAAAGTAATGAGTAAAATAAAATGTGAGGTTTCTTTCAACTTGCTAAAATAAAATTGAAATATAGAAATTAGATAAATGTAGATCCAGATCTTTGTTTGAAACTGTCAGACATTGACCCAGAAATTTGCAAGATTGTTTCAGGAAAGCAGTATCATCCTTCACATTAAAATATTTTGTTTGTTTGTTTTGAATTTCGCACAAAGCTACACGAGGGCTATCTGCCAGTCACCATAATGCCAATTGCAGTCACACTAAAGTGTGTTCATTAAACACACATGCACCACAAGTAATTGAGAGAGCTAAGGTTAAATTAATGAGTAATAAAATTGTTTTATTTTTTGATAGATTAATTAACGTTCAGGTAGGAGTTCATTGATAAGGTAGAATATCTAATGACAGCGGGAATTTATGAATTTACAACCCTTAAATCCGGGATTCGATTCTCCACATTGGATACAACAGATAACCAAATATGGCTTTGTCGGAAAAACCAAACAAACAAACAAATATTTAATGATTGATGTTAGAATAATTATATTTTGCGAAAATTTGCAATGTAATATTTCCGGTGTGTTTATTTTAGAGAAAGCCACATTTGGGTTATCTGCTGTGTCCACTGCGGGAAACTAAACCCCAGATTTTAGTGTCGTAAGTTCGCTGACTTACTGCTGTCGCACTGGGGGAACAATGTTTTCGGATCAGTCAAAAATATAGTTAGAAAAAATATGTGTGTGTGTGTGTCCTTTTTCAGACCAAACAAAATTCCAAATTTGTTTTTTTATTATGTTATAAGATTAATAACAAACTGGTTTGGTGTGAATTTCACGCAAAGCTACATGAGGGCTATGTGCGCTCGCTGTCTCTAATTTAGCAGTGAAAGACTAGAGAGAAGGCAGCTAGTCATCACCACTCCCCACCAACTCTTGGGCTACTCTTTTACCAACGAATAGTAGGATTGATCATCATATTATAATGCCCCCACGGCTGAAAGGGCAAGCATGTTTGGAGAGATGGGGATTTTGAACCTGCGATCCGCAGATTGCGAGTCGAGCTCCCTTACCACTTTTGTCTAAAGCTCCTGGCAATATATCCTTTGAAGTTACAATTAAAACAATTATTGTCTGTACATATATATATATATAAAATAGTAATTTATTCCCTCCATTTCGTGTAACTAATCCTTTTCATTCTTCATGATTGATGATTCAGTGTTGCTTGATCAAATGATTCTATAACTTCGAGATAGAATCTTTAGTTGTTTCTCTGCATCTTTAATTAATTCTAATTCCATTGCCAACTGCA
This sequence comes from Limulus polyphemus, assembly GCF_000517525.1. Taxonomy (NCBI): domain Eukaryota; kingdom Metazoa; phylum Arthropoda; class Merostomata; order Xiphosura; family Limulidae; genus Limulus; species Limulus polyphemus. The sequence goes on along the minus strand of NW_013670994.1, from coordinate 17,097 downwards.
GAGCTTCCTTTAAAGATAGACACCTATTTTGCTTCAGCCAATTCTCATACATTTGTTATGGCATCTATAAATTGGTGTCAATGAATCCATCATTCCACAAGAAGCATCCAGGTAAGATAATTGATAAAGCCTTTTCAAATCATCTGCAAGTTCAGCTAAGGTCTCTTCTTTCCTCCGTACCATTTCAGATTTTGGCTCTGTTACTCCAAAAAGACAGCTATCAATGCTTGTTAGTTGGTACAGCTCTTAGTTGAATGGTTACTCAATGTCATTAATTTGGTCCTTTTAAATGAGCGGTATGGTGAATAAGTTGTTATTTACTATTTCATCTGTTCACTATGGAAATTTATTTTGAACAGAGCATGGTATACCTCCTATATCTTGCCATCAAATGTCCAATGATTCTTAATTAGCCAATGTTGAACTGGTCATTTAATTTCTGGAGCTGGATTTGGTAGTGTTAGAACTAGAGTAGTCTATGAAGGTCCTTCAGTAATAGGTGGCACAGCAGTAGTGGTGATAGGTGTAAACCAAATAAGTTCTCCTTTTCCATATTTTACACCCGATGGTATTTTAGGTTGGGACTGTTTAGCCAAGGAAGAAACAGGTGTGGCTGGTTTAATGTTTTCATTTGATAATTCGTTTTGTGGATGTTTTATTCTATCCCTGATGTTATTTTCCACCTTGTCCTTCTTTACTTCATCAATTTTGTCATTACTTTCTTTATTTCACTGATGCTCTATTGTACTTCTTTAATCTTATCATTACAACCTTTCTGTACTTCTCTGATGTCCTTCTACATTTCTTCAAACTTGTTGTAATCCCTCTGTATGCTCCCTCTAGATTTATTGATCTTCTCTCCAATCAGATTTAACTATTCTTTAATTAATTTACCTATTTCTTTTGACTATTCTCTTCAATTCCTGTCTCTTACATCTTTATCATATTTCTATTTGCTGTATATTTTTTTCTGGTCTTATTTTAATTTTCTATCTTTTTCTTCTAATTTATGGTTTCTTTCTTCTTGGGCTTTTTTTTTAATAATTCCAACATGTCTAGCAATGCTTGTATCTCACTTCTTGACTGTGTGGTAAAAGTAATTTCACTCCTGACACCTATGTTGTAATGTTACTCTTTTATTTGGTGGGTTCTTTTAAATTATCATGTGAAAATATGGACAAGTCCAGTTCATGTAAAGTTAATAAGTATATTTCTTCTTTAACATTTCTACAAGCTCATATACTGTTGTAACTTGTAATCCTATGTTTACAAATGATGTTCAAATGGAAATACCTCAATAATGTTCAACAAATAATGTAAAAAAATAAACTTAGTAGAACAATCTACAGTTAACTGATTGAGTAACTGAATATATATGATAGCTAATGATGAATTAAACTAACTCAATTCTCATTCACTATTTACCACTAACTGAGAGCAAAACATCAATTCTTGTATATATTATAACCTAGCCTTGTTTCTAGATATGTTCTAGGCCTACATCTACAAACTTACATATTAACATCATGAAACTTCTAGCTAACATTTTGATTAAAGCATTGGAAATATACCTTACAACAATATTTTTCAAGTGCTTTAAATAATACATACTAGTAAACTTCTTTATTAATTATCTATGATTTTATTTTTGCAAATAAAAATTATTCTATAAATGTATTTTTGAGGTAAGGTAAAGAAAATCAAAAATGTATGAAATATATTTTTTAACTAATACATATATAAGTGTAATTCTACTTTGTAACTCAAAATGTTTTTTATTAATTTTCAAATAAAAGACAAAAATGCAAAATGTGTACATGATAAGTAAAGGTTATTAACTGCTATATTAAATTACATGTTCATTGCTAGCAATGCAGTAATAGCTAGGGCATAAATATTTGCAAGCACATCTGTTAATGAAGAAGGTACTACCTTTCATACTTTAAAAAATTAGTAAATTTTAAAGTATTGTATAGAAATTTTGAAACTAAAAAAAGCTGAACTAATTACATCAAGTATATCTGGGATATGATAGCATTTTAAAGAAATATGTGTACTAATAAAGTATATATGGATTTCATATTTATTAGAAGTTGGGTGGCTACTGCATTCTTCTCAGAATTGGTTTACAATACATTCTAAGAAATATATGAACAAGACTCGGGATTAGTTTACATTACATTCTAAGATATATGTGAACAAGACTTAGGATTAGTTCACAATACATTCTAAGAAATGTGTTAACAAGACTCATGATTAGTTTACACTACATTCTAAGAAATATGTGAACAAGACTCAGGATTAGTTTACAATACATTCTAAGAAATATGTGAATAAGACTCAGGATTAGTCTACACTACATTCTAAGATATATGTGAACAAGACTCAGGATTAGTTTACAATACATTCTAAGAAATATGTGAATAAGACTCAGGATTAGTTTACACTACATTCTAAGAAATATGTGAACAACACTCAGGATTAGTTTACAATGCATTCTAAGAAATGTGTTAACAAGACTCATGATTAGTTTACATTACATTCTAAGAAATATGTTAACAAGACTCATGATTAGTTTACATTACATTCTAAGAAATATGTGAATAAGACTCAGGATTAGTTTACACTACATTCTAAGAAATATGTGAACAAGACTCAGGATTAGTTTACACTACATTCTGAGACATATGTGAACAAGACTCAGGATTAGTTTACACTACATTCTAAGAAATATGTGAACAAGACTCAGGATTAGTTTACAATACATTCTAAGAAATGTGTTAACAAGACTAATGATTAGTTTACACTACATTCTAAGAAATATGTGAACAAGACTCAGGATTAGTGTACAATGCATTCTAAGAAATGTGTTAACAAGACTAATGATTAGTTTACACTACATTCTAAGAAATATGTTAACAAGACTCAGGATTAGTTTACACTACATTCTAAGAAATATGTGAACAAGACTCAGGATTAGTTTACAATACATTCTAAGAAATATGTGAACAAGACTAATGATTAGTTTACACTACATTCTGAGAAATATGTGAACAAGACGTAGGATTAGTTTACACTACATTCTAAGAAATATGTGAACAAGACTCAGGATTAGTTTACAATACATTCTAAGAAATATGTGAACAAGACTCAGGATTAGTTTACAATACATTCTAAGAAATATGTGAACAAGACTCAGGATTATTTCACAATACATTCTAAGAAATATGTGAACAAGACTCAGGATTAGTTTACACTACATTCTAAGAAATATGTGAACAGGACTCAGGATTAGTTTACACTACATTCTAAGAAATATGTGAACAAGTTTCAGGATTAGTTTACAATACATTCTAAGAAATATGTAAACAAGACTCAGAATTAGTTTACACTACATATCTAACTAATATGTGAACAAATCTCAGGATTAGTTTACACTACATGTCTAAGAAATATATGAACAAGAACCTGAACTTTTCTGTTCTCAATTTCTAGCCTACATTCATGTAAAAAGTAATAGCTCCCTTTTTCAAAATATTCTGTCCTTTAGCTATAAAATCAATAATATGTCACTATAAGTGCATGTTAAGCATTTAAAATTTAATAAACAATTAAAATATAACCTTTCACATTTATGCAATTAAAAGATACATATTAAAATCTTGAACAACTTTTACTTAAAACATTGCACATTTCAATGTCTTCTGGAGTTATATACAAGAAATAAAAATAAAAAGATATTTGTACCTTTTGCAAGTCAAGTCATACTTATGTTAAGCATTTTCTTGTATTTGAAACTGAATTAAAACATTTTGAGTTCCAATATATATGTATCTGTTGAAAGAAACATTTCAGATATTTTGATTTTCTGTATCTAAAAAACTAAATTTATACAATGACAATTTTGTATATGCAAAAAAAATAATCAGTAACTGAACAACAAATAAGTATAAATGTAAGCACCTTTAGCCACTTGAAAGTAGCAGGTGCAATACAACACGGACTGAATAGCACGATGTAAAATTTGTGCAGTTTCTTCCAGTGCTGAAAGCAGTTTTAGGTCTACTTTCATTGTTTAGTTCAATTTGCCAGTATCCAGCAGTATTAAACCAACATGAGCATTCCAGGCATTCATCTGTAGAAGATAAAGGAAAGATGTGAAAGACTGACACTGCAATCATCCATCCAAAGTCTACACAGAACATTGTGTTCCTTCTTTATTTACTGACAATTACCAGTGGAGACGATCAAGAACTCGTTGGAGGTTTTAGTACTCTGTTCTTGAATATTAACATGATTTCAGCACTGGTGCTTCAAGGAAGTCGCCTCCCAGTGGCACAGCGGTATGTCTGCAGACTTACAATGCTAGAAACCGGGTTTCGATACCTGTGGTGGGCAGATCACAGATAGCCAATTGTGTGGCTTTGTGCTTAACTTCAAACAAACAAATCAAGGAAGTTTATGGTGGATGATTTGTCAGATATGCATCTATGTGTCATAATGTGTGATTATTATCTGACCCAACTGGCTATCCGGTTTCAGGAACACATCAGCAAACTTCCTGAGTTCATGTCTGTTTTGAGTTCAGGTTGTTTCTAAAATTTAGAACTACACTTCAGATGTTCTAAAAGTTGTGCTCTTCTTCTCAAATGTGATTCAGAGGCTGCAGCGCACTACTTGGCTAGTTTGTGTCACTTATATCTCTGTTACTATACCAATGGGACCACTTATATTGAACATGAGATGTAGCACAGCCTGTTTCCAAATTCATCAATTTCAAGCAAACACTTGCTTGAAGTATTTGTGGAAACAGTCCAAGTCCTTTTTTCATCCCCTAAAACACTCGTGGGTTTAATGTTTTACTTCACCCCCATAATTATATGGTGGTACTGACAGCTTCTCTAGTACTAAGCAGCTGAGAGGCTGTGTGCATCTGGTTAAGAACCTCATCTTATTCAAAAGGTCAAAGATGCATACCCTGATAAATGTGACTTTTTCAGACTAAGATCATATTGGGATATTCATTGTTTGCATAGTAATGATATGATCTGGTGTAAAACACATTGTCCTCAAATATTGAACACAGTTTGGGAGCATCAGCAGTATGCCTGGTTAGTCTGGAAGGGTACTAATTAGCTTCTAATCCTGATGGATTGCAATGAGGCACCAAATGATCCCTCTGAAAGCACTGCAATGAAATGTGCCAAACATCATCCTGCATGCACATTGTGTCATTAACCAGTGTCACAGGTGACTAAAGCCAGCACCTTTTTCAATACTTAGGCTTGTTAAAGAATGTTTTGGTTCCCATAGAGACCATCCCAACAAGCCTCAGGACATTCAAGCTTCTTGATGCTACCATGATTCTTCTCTGGTGCCCTATGCTATAGACCATGAGAAGTAGCCACTAAAGGGTGTGTAAGGGGCACCTAGGATTGCCCAGTGAGGCACACTTTAACCTCATTGTCCCAAGGACTACTTACTTGTTTTTCTTGAATTTCACACAAAGCTACTAAAAGGCTATCTACAGCAACTGTCTCTAATTTTGAAGTGAGAAGGCAGCTAGTCAACACTAACATACTGCCTACTCTTTGGCTATTCTTTACCAATGAATAGTGGAATTCACCATCACATTAAAATGCTCCTACAGATAAAAGGGCGAGCAAATTGAGGCATGAGGTACAAAATTACAAACCTAAGATTAAGAGTTGAGTGCCTTTAGCACCAAGCCATGCCAGGCTCCCAAGAATGGATTGGGAGCAGACACAGATCTCACCATTGTTTGAAAAAAGCTCTGGATCTAACAGAATGCTTCTTCTAGTCCTAACCACATTTTTATATCATGTCCTCACATTAACCATTGTTTTCTCCTTTTCCCATAACTTGTGTGTGGTTTTAAAAAATACCCTTCCATAACTACAATCTACAAACAATATAATACCAGAAGGACAAATGAAAAATCAACACGTTTAAAACAAATTCCACAATAAAAAATCAGCTAGGTAGTTAAAAGAATCTGCTGAGGATAATTTAAAATACTAACAGGAAAAAAATAAATAACAATCTAATAGAACAGAATATATAAACCAAATCTTTTTTCACTAAAGTGTACATGTTTATTATCTACTGGCAGCTTCTAGTTTTTCTTTGATTGCAACTAGCTGTTGGGGTGAAGAGGACTTTCCAAAAACATCCATATAGGACAAGGATAGGGTAAATTATGATACATCACTCTATCAATTCAAGCAAAAGTTCCAAGTGCAGTATCCCATAATCTAAAGCTATGTATTTCATCAACTATTACAAATAACATTCACAGGGGGAAAGAAACCTCCCAATTCATACTTGTACAAGTATCTGTGATACTCCTTTAGATTGGTCAGGTTTATAAGACACTTCCTACACAAATCTAATAAAAACAGCCAAAGATTTCATAGAAAATAGGGGGAAAAAATTAAACTACTGATCATGAAACCATTTTTGTGCATTAAGACATGTATCTTTCATGTAAAAATAATTTAGGAACAAGTGAAGTCATGGTGGTCCGAGGAGTTATGTCATCATGTACTATACATATATATTTATTCACTATTCCAAGAAGATGTGAAAACATTCTTTGTGTGCCTCATATCTAGTCTTATTTTATTAAACGCATACTTTGTAACAATTAAACAATGCTAATATTCTAAACAACTACATACATGATCACTTAATAATAATAATAAAAAAAGACATGTATTGCTTTTTCGTTCCTAAAATTTTATGGAGTAGAATGTGCTATGAGCTAGTAACTTGTGCCAAAGTTTCTTTTTACCATAAAATAATCTTTGGTACAAGTTAGTAGCTCATAACACATTCTACTTCATTCAACAATATTTAGAGTATGATTAAAAACTCACGAGAAAGAAAATAAATGAAGATATCTTTTGATAACATCAAAATGGAAATTGTACAGAGTTAGATGTTATATAGACTTACTACACATAATGACTCTAAACAAAACAGAGAAAACTATCTAAATAATATAAGCAATGTCAACATTAGATTGATAAGCTTACCCCATTATATGCTTAGAACATACTGGTTTATATGAATATCATGAAATACAGTAATAGACATTATAAAAGGGGATTTAACTAACAAGAATATTCACATAAGATAACAACTACTCACTGGAACTGGTGGCAAAACACACCTCTGGTCGTCTAGTCGACTTGTTTGTAGTTTCTCTAGCAATTCGAACAGATCCTGGGGTTCCTAAAGCACAAAGTATAACTCAGTAATGTTTTCAAGAAGTATAATATGGTAGAAGAAAAATAAATCTGACAGGTAATCTGCTCTTCTGTTATTTGATAATAGTGGAAGATTTTAAAAATTCTGCCACTTAGTGCTGAAACAACTTGTTTCTCCATTAATGTTGCTTAGTCCTAAACTTAGAAGCTGCACTCTTATGAATACATGCTTAATATTATCATTCACGCATTAACCAATATAACCATGATGACATGCAGGACAGGGTCAAACTACATTAATCCCTATCTGAGCTACAACTACATGAATATACAGAAGTAATCTTTAGCTTGAATGAGATACACAGAGCCATAAATACACCTAAAGATGGGGTTCAAGGTTCAGATTGTGTAAGGATTTCCACCTTTAAGAAGCTCGTAGAAGCCTACCTGTTGAAGCTAGTGTTTGAGTATCAATGTAACAGGGTAACATATGACATCCCTGAAATATGGACTTACCCAAACACATGAAGGATCACTCTCATCTTGAAGAATATCAAATCATCATCTTGCAAGACATCACTGAAAAGATCCCAGAGAAGGCTTTAGCTAGAACTAATTGAATCACTACTACTGATATCATAAGTGGTTATCATGGTGGAAGAAAAACCTGAATCAACAATACTCACTTCACAAATTATACATGGGAATGCTTTGAAACTGGTCAGAATACCTTGACAGTAGCTTTAGGTTGGGAAAATGTCTACAATAGAGTACAGTTACTCACTCTCTTGTTGAAAAAATGCTCAGAACAGACATCAATGTAACATGTGTAAAATGAGTCGTATCTGCATCAACTAGCAGAAGCTACATCTTGAAGCATGGAAGTTAGCAATCTCACTGGATCACCATCAACACTGGTCTGCCTCAAGGATCGCCACTCCTTTTCAACATTTATACCAAACCCATCTTGACTGTCCAACCAGATGCTATGTGATACCCTTTGCTGGTGGTGTAGAACAGAGACTCTAGCAAAGCTGAAATCAAAATAAAGATGAAACCATCACTTAACAGGGTGAGCAAATGGTGCAATGACACAGGAATGGTTATCAATCCTGCCAAAGCCATAGCCATGTTCTGCACACCCAACAATAGACATGCTGATGCAGACAAACTATCACCATCCTTTGTGGGCACTACTATCCTTGAGGAAGAGGCACCGAGGTATATTGAGGTAACCTTTGACAAATAGCTTGATTTCACCAACGGCATTAACATCACGATAACCATCACTGTCAAAGCTTACCAATCCACAGAAAGCTGCAGCAGGAAAAAGAGATGAAGCACATCACCTGCTTATGCGCAACCAAAGTTTTATCTGCTCTATTCTGGATTATAAACTACTGCACAATACAGACTCAGTAGTATCACAGAACAACAGTAGCATAGAAAAAAAGCAAAATTCTTCACTTAGGTCTTGAAATGTAATGACCATGTTTTCCATTATCAAGCTACTGCCCTTTTCATTTGGGACATTCCAACTCCACAATGAGTTTGCAGACACCAATCAAGACAAGAGACTGACCTAAAGGTACGCCTCGAGGGAC